>NW_027477663.1:0-61463 GCF_051020955.1 Megalopta genalis | reverse complement strand
TCAAATTCGTTCGAAATAGCGATTTTAAACAAACGATTTAGCTTCAAATTCATGTGATATGAACAATTTAGCTTCAGATTAATGCGAAATACACGAATTAGCTCTAAATCAACGCGAAACATACGATTTAGCAGAAATATCATGCGATATACACGATTTCGCTTCAAATTCGTGCGAAATAGCGATTTTAAACAAACGATTTAGCTTCAAATTCATGTGATATGAACAATTTAGCTTCAGATTAATGCGAAATACACGAATTAGCTTTAAATCAACGCGAAACATACGATTTAGCAGAAATATCATGCGATATACACGATTTCGCTTCAAATTCGTTCGAAATAGCGATCTTAAACAAACGATTTAGCTTCAAATTCATGTGATATGAACAATTTAGCTTCAGATTAATGCGAAATACACGAATTAGCTTTAAATCAACGCGAAACATACGATTTAGCTTCAATATCATGCGATATACACGATTTCGCTTCAAATTCGTGCGAAATAGCGATTTTAAACAAACGATTTAGCTTCAAATTCATGTGATATGAACAATTTAGCTTCAGATTAATGCGAAATACACGAAATAGCTTTAAATCAACGCGAAACATACGATTTAGCTTCAATATCATGCGATATACACGATTTCGCTTCAAATTCGTTCGAAATAGCGATTTTAAACAAACGATTTAGCTTCAAATTCATGTGATATGAACAATTTAGCTTCAGATTCATGCGAAATACACGAATTAGCTTTAAATCAACGCGAAACATACGATTTAGCAGAAATATCATGCGATATACACGATTCGCTTCAAATTCGTTCGAAATAGCGATCTTAAACAAACGATTTAGCTTCAAATTCATGTGATATGAACAATTTAGCTTCAGATTAATGCGAAATACACGAATTAGCTTTAAATCAACGCGAAACATACGATTTAGCTTCAATATCATGCGATATACACGATTTCGCTTCAAATTCGTGCGAAATAGCGATTTTAAACAAACGATTTAGCTTCAAATTCATGTGATATGAACAATTTAGCTTCAGATTAATGCGAAATACACGAATTAGCTCTAAATCAACGCGAAACATACGATTTAGCAGAAATATCATGCGATATACACGATTTCGCTTCAAATTCTTGCGAAATAGCGATTTTAAACAAACGATTTAGCTTCAAATTCATGCGAAATGAACAATTTAGCTTCAGATTCATGCGAAATACACGAATTTGCTTTACATCAACGCGAAACATACGATTTAACTTCAATATCAAGCGATATACACGATTTCGCTTCAAATTCGTTCGAAATAGCGATTTTAAACAAACGATTTAGATTCAAATTCATGTGATATGAACAACTTAGCTTCAGATTCATGCGAAATACACGAATTAGCTTTAAATCAACACGAAACATACGATTTAACTTCAATATCATGCGATATACACGATTTCGCTTCAAATTCCTGCGAAATAGCGATTTTAAACATACGATTTAGCTTCAAATTCATGTGATATGAACAATTTAGCTTCAGATTAATGCGAAATACACGAAATAGCTTTAAATCAACGCGAAACATACGATTTAGCTTCAATATCATGCGATATACACGATTTCGCTTCAAATTCGTTCGAAATAGCGATCTTAAACAAACGATTTAGCTTCAAATTCATGTGATATGAACAATTTAGCTTCAGATTAATGCGAAATACACGAATTAGCTCTAAATCAACGCGAAACATACGATTTAGCAGAAATATCATCCGATATACACAATATCGCTTCAAATTCGTGAGAAATAGCGATTTTAAACAAACGATTTATCTTCAAATTCATGCGAAATGAACAATTTAGCTTCAGATTCATGCGAAATACACGAATTAGCTTTACATCAACGCGAAACATACGATTTAACTTCAATATCAAGCGATATACACGATTTCGCTTCAAATTCGTGAGAAATAGCGATTTTAAACAAACGATTTAGCTTCAAATTCATGCGAAATGAACAATTTAGCTTCAGATTCATGCGAAATACACGAATTAGCTTTAAATCAACGCGAAACATACGATTTAGCTTCAATATCATGCGATATACACGATTTCGCTTCAAATTCCTGCGAAATAGCGATTTTAAACAAACGATTTAGCTTCAAATTCATGTGATATGAACAATTTAGCTTCAGATTAATGCGAAATACACGAAATAGCTTTAAATCAACGCGAAACATACGATTTAGCTTCAATATCATGCGATATACACGATTTCGCTCCAAATTCGTTCGAAATAGCGATCTTAAACAAACGATTTAGCTTCAAATTCATGTGATATGAACAATTTAGCTTCAGATTAATGCGAAATACACGAATTAGCTCTAAATCAACGCGAAACATACGATTTAGCAGAAATATCATGCGATATACACGTTTTCGCTTCAAATTCTTGCGAAATAGCGATTTTAAACAAACGATTTAGCTTCAAATTCATGTGATATGAACTATTTAACTTCAGATTCATGCGAAATACACGAATTAGCTTTAAATCAACGCGAAACATACGATTTAACTTCAATATCAGCGATATACACGATTTCGCTTCAAATTCGTGAGAAATAGCGATTTTAAACAAACGATTTAGCTTCAATTCATGCGAAATGAACAATTTAGCTTCAGATTCATGCGAAATACACGAATTAGCTTTAAATCAACGCGAAACATACGATTTAGCTTCAATATCATGCGATATACACGATTTCGCTTCAAATTCCTGCGAAATAGCGATTTTAAACAAACGATTTAGCTTCAAATTCATGTGATATGAACAATTTAGCTTCAGATTAATGCGAAATACACGAATTAGCTCTAAATCAACGCGAAACATACGATTTAGCAGAAATATCATGCGATATACACGATTTCGCTTCAAATTCTTGCGAAATAGCGATTTTAAACAAACGATTTAGCTTCAAATTCATGCGAAATGAACTATTTAACTTCAGATTCATGCGAAATACACGAATTAGCTTTAAATCAACGCGAAACATACGATTTAACTTCAATATCAAGCGATATACACGATTTCGCTTCAAATTCGTTCGAAATAGCGATTTTAAACAAACGATTTAGCTTCAAATTCATGTGATATGAACAATTTAGCTTCAGATTCATGCGAAATACACGAATTAGCTTTAAATCAACACGAAACATACGATTTAACTTCAATATCATGCGATATACACGATTTCGCTTCAAATTCCTGCGAAATAGCGATTTTAAACAAACGATTTAGCTTCAAATTCATGTGATATGAACTATTTAGCTTCAGATTAATGCGAAATACACGAATTAGCTTTAAATCAACGCGAAACATACGATTTAGCTTCAATATCATGCGATATACACGATTTCGCTTCAAATTCGTTCGAAATAGCGATTTTAAACAAACGATTTAGCTTCAAATTCATGTGATATGAACAATTTAGCTTCAGATTAATGCGAAATACACGAATTAGCTCTAAATCAAACGCGAAACATACGATTTAGCAGAAATATCATGCGATATACACGATTTCGCTTCAAATTCGTGCGAAATAGCGATTTTAAACAAACGATTTAGCTTCAAATTCATGTGATATGAACAATTTAGCTTCAGATTAATGCGAAATACACGAATTAGCTTTAAATCAACGCGAAACATACGATTTAGCAGAAATATCATGCGATATACACGATTTCGCTTCAAATTCGTGAGAAATAGCGATTTTAAACAAACGATTTAGCTTCAAATTCATGCGCAATGAACAATTTAGCTTCAGATTCATGCGAAATACACGAATTAGCTTTAAATCAACGCGAAACATACGATTTAGCTTCAATATCATGCGATATACACGATTTCGCTTCAAATTCGTGCGAAATAGCGATTTTAAACAAACGATTTAGCTTCAAATTCATGTGATATGAACAATTTAGCTTCAGATTAATGCGAAATACACGAATTAGCTTTAAATCAACACGAAACATACGATTTAACTTCAATATCATGCGATATACACGATTTCGCTTCAAATTCCTGCGAAATAGCGATTTTAAACAAACGATTTAGCTTCAAATTCATGTGATATGAACAATTTAGCTCCAGATTCATGCGAAATACACGAATTAGCTTTAATCAACGCGAAACATACGATTTAGCTTCAATATCATGCGATATACACGATTTCGCTTCAAATTCGTGCGAAATAGCAATTTTAAACAAACGATTTAGCTTCAAATTCATGTGATATGAACAATTTAGCTTCAGATTAATGCGAAATACACGAATTAGCTTTAAATCTACGCGAA
This sequence comes from Megalopta genalis, assembly GCF_051020955.1. Classification (NCBI taxonomy): domain Eukaryota; kingdom Metazoa; phylum Arthropoda; class Insecta; order Hymenoptera; family Halictidae; genus Megalopta; species Megalopta genalis. The sequence goes on along the minus strand of NW_027477663.1, from coordinate 57,110 downwards.
ACATACGATTTAGCAGAAATATCATCCGATATACACGATTTCGCTTCAAATTCTTGCGAAATAGCGATTTTAAACAAACGATTTAGCTTCAAATTCATGTGATATGAACTATTTAACTTCAGATTCATGCGAAATACACGAATTAGCTTTAAATCAACGCGTAACATACGATTTAACTTCAATATCAAGCGATATACACGATTTCGCTTCAAATTCGTGAGAAATAGCGATTTTAAACAAACGATTTAGCTTCAAATTCATGCGAAATGAACAATTTAGCTTCAGATTCATGCGAAATACACGAATTAGCTTTAAATCAACGCGAAACATACGATTTAGCTTCAATATCATGCGATATACACGATTTCGCTTCAAATTCCTGCGAAATAGCGATTTTAAACAAACGATTTAGCTTCAAATTCATGTGATATGAACTATTTAGCTTCAGATTAATGCGAAATACACGAATTAGCTTTAAATCAACACGAAACATACGATTTAACTTCAATATCATGCGATATACACGATTTCGCTTCAAATTCCTGCGAAATAGCGATTTTAAACAAACGATTTAGCTTCAAATTCATGTGATATGAACAATTTAGCTCCAGATTCATGCGAAATACACGAATTAGCTTTAAATCAACGCGAAACATACGATTTAGCTTCAATATCATGCGATATACACGATTTCGCTTCAAATTCGTGCGAAATAGCAATTTTAAACAAACGATTTAGCTTCAAATTCATGTGATATGAACAATTTAGCTTCAGATTAATGCGAAATACACGAATTAGCTTTAAATCTACGCGAAACATACGATTTAGCAGAAATATCATCCGATATACACGATTTCGCTTCAAATTCTTGCGAAATAGCGATTTTAAACAAACGATTTAGCTTCAAATTCATGTGATATGAACTATTTAACTTCAGATTCATGCGAAATACACGAATTAGCTTTAAATCAACGCGTAACATACGATTTAACTTCAATATCAAGCGATATACACGATTTCGCTTCAAATTCGTGAGAAATAGCGATTTTAAACAAACGATTTAGCTTCAAATTCATGCGAAATGAACAATTTAGCTTCAGATTCATGCGAAATACACGAATTAGCTTTAAATCAACGCGAAACATACGATTTAGCTTCAATATCATGCGATATACACGATTTCGCTTCAAATTCCTGCGAAATAGCGATTTTAAACAAACGATTTAGCTTCAAATTCATGTGATATGAACAATTTAGCTTCAGATTAATGCGAAATACACGAAATAGCTTTAAATCAACGCGAAACATACGATTTAGCTTCAATATCATGCGATATACACGATTTCGCTCCAAATTCGTTCGAAATAGCGATCTTAAACAAACGATTTAGCTTCAAATTCATGTGATATGAACAATTTAGCTTCAGATTAATGCGAAATACACGAATTAGCTCTAAATCAACGCGAAACATACGATTTAGCAGAAATATCATGCGATATACACGTTTTCGCTTCAAATTCTTGCGAAATAGCGATTTTAAACAAACGATTTAGCTTCAAATTCATGTGATATGAACAATTTAGCTTCAGATTAATGCGAAATACACGAATTAGCTTTAAATCTACGCGAAACATACGATTTAGCAGAAATATCATCCGATATACACGATTTCGCTTCAAATTCTTGCGAAATAGCGATTTTAAACAAACGATTTAGCTTCAAATTCATGTGATATGAACTATTTAACTTCAGATTCATGCGAAATACACGAATTAGCTTTAAATCAACGCGTAACATACGATTTAACTTCAATATCAAGCGATATACACGATTTCGCTTCAAATTCGTGAGAAATAGCGATTTTAAACAAACGATTTAGCTTCAAATTCATGCGAATGAACAATTTAGCTTCAGATTCATGCGAAATACACGAATTAGCTCTAAATCAACGCGAAACATACGATTTAGCAGAAATATCATGCGATATACACGTTTTCGCTTCAAATTCTTGCGAAATAGCGATTTTAAACAAACGATTTAGCTTCAAATTCATGTGATATGAACTATTTAACTTCAGATTCATGCGAAATACACGAATTAGCTTTAAATCAACGCGAAACATACGATTTAACTTCAATATCAAGCGATATACACGATTTCGCTTCAAATTCGTGAGAAATAGCGATTTTAAACAAACGATTTAGCTTCAAATTCATGCGAAATGAACAATTTAGCTTCAGATTCATGCGAAATACACGAATTAGCTTTAAATCAACGCGAAACATACGATTTAGCTTCAATATCATGCGATATACACGATTTCGCTTCAAATTCCTGCGAAATAGCGATTTTAAACAAACGATTTAGCTTCAAATTCATGTGATATGAACAATTTAGCTTCAGATTAATGCGAAATACACGAATTAGCTCTAAATCAACGCGAAACATACGATTTAGCAGAAATATCATGCGATATACACGATTTCGCTTCAAATTCTTGCGAAATAGCGATTTTAAACAAACGATTTAGCTTCAATTCATGCGAAATGAACTATTTAACTCAGATTCATGCGAAATACACGAATTAGCTTTAAATCAACGCGAAACATACGATTTAACTTCAATATCAAGCGATATACACGATTTCGCTTCAAATTCGTTCGAAATAGCGATTTTAAACAAACGATTTAGCTTCAAATTCATGTGATATGAACAATTTAGCTTCAGATTCATGCGAAATACACGAATTAGCTTTAAATCAACACGAAACATACGATTTAACTTCAATATCATGCGATATACACGATTTCGCTTCAAATTCCTGCGAAATAGCGATTTTAAACAAACGATTTAGCTTCAAATTCATGTGATATGAACTATTTAGCTTCAGATTAATGCGAAATACACGAATTAGCTTTAAATCAACGCGAAACATACGATTTAGCTTCAATATCATGCGATATACACGATTTCGCTTCAAATTCGTTCGAAATAGCGATTTTAAACAAACGATTTAGCTTCAAATTCATGTGATATGAACAATTTAGCTTCAGATTAATGCGAAATACACGAATTAGCTCTAAATCAACGCGAAACATACGATTAGCAGAAATATCATGCGATATACACGATTTCGCTTCAAATTCGTGCGAAATAGCGATTTTAAACAAACGATTTAGCTTCAAATTCATGTGATATGAACAATTTAGCTTCAGATTAATGCGAAATACACGAATTAGCTTTAAATCAACGCGAAACATACGATTTAGCAGAAATATCATGCGATATACACGATTTCGCTTCAAATTCGTGAGAAATAGCGATTTTAAACAAACGATTTAGCTTCAAATTCATGCGCAATGAACAATTTAGCTTCAGATTCATGCGAAATACACGAATTAGCTTTAAATCAACGCGAAACATACGATTTAGCTTCAATATCATGCGATATACACGATTTCGCTTCAAATTCGTGCGAAATAGCGATTTTAAACAAACGATTTAGCTTCAAATTCATGTGATATGAACAATTTAGCTTCAGATTAATGCGAAATACACGAATTAGCTTTAAATCAACACGAAACATACGATTTAACTTCAATATCATGCGATATACACGATTTCGCTTCAAAATTCCTGCGAAATAGCGATTTTAAACAAACGATTTAGCTTCAAATTCATGTGATATGAACAATTTAGCTCCAGATTCATGCGAAATACACGAATTAGCTTTAAATCAACGCGAAACATACGATTTAGCTTCAATATCATGCGATATACACGATTTCGCTTCAAATTCGTGCGAAATAGCAATTTTAAACAAACGATTTAGCTTCAAATTCATGTGATATGAACAATTTAGCTTCAGATTAATGCGAAATACACGAATTAGCTTTAAATCTACGCGAAACATACGATTTAGCAGAAATATCATCCGATATACACGATTTCGCTTCAAATTCTTGCGAAATAGCGATTTTAAACAAACGATTTAGCTTCAAATTCATGTGATATGAACTATTTAACTTCAGATTCATGCGAAATACACGAATTAGCTTTAAATCAACGCGTAACATACGATTTAACTTCAATATCAAGCGATATACACGATTTCGCTTCAAATTCGTGAGAAATAGCGATTTTAAACAAACGATTTAGCTTCAAATTCATGCGAAATGAACAATTTAGCTTCAGATTCATGCGAAATACACGAATTAGCTTTAAATCAACGCGAAACATACGATTTAGCTTCAATATCATGCGATATACACGATTTCGCTTCAAATTCCTGCGAAATAGCGATTTTAAACAAACGATTTAGCTTCAAATTCATGTGATATGAACTATTTAGCTTCAGATTAATGCGAAATACACGAATTAGCTTTAAATCAACACGAAACATACGATTTAACTTCAATATCATGCGATATACACGATTTCGCTTCAAATTCCTGCGAAATAGCGATTTTAAACAAACGATTTAGCTTCAAATTCATGTGATATGAACAATTTAGCTCCAGATTCATGCGAAATACACGAATTAGCTTTAAATCAACGCGAAACATACGATTTAGCTTCAATATCATGCGATATACACGATTTCGCTTCAAATTCGTGCGAAATAGCAATTTTAAACAAACGATTTAGCTTCAAATTCATGTGATATGAACAATTTAGCTTCAGATTAATGCGAAATACACGAATTAGCTTTAAATCTACGCGAAACATACGATTTAGCAGAAATATCATCCGATATACACGATTTCGCTTCAAATTCTTGCGAAATAGCGATTTTAAACAAACGATTTAGCTTCAAATTCATGTGATATGAACTATTTAACTTCAGATTCATGCGAAATACACGAATTAGCTTTAAATCAACGCGTAACATACGATTTAACTTCAATATCAAGCGATATACACGATTTCGCTTCAAATTCGTGAGAAATAGCGATTTTAAACAAACGATTTAGCTTCAAATTCATGCGAAATGAACAATTTAGCTTCAGATTCATGCGAAATACACGAATTAGCTTTAAATCAACGCGAAACATACGATTTAGCTTCAATATCATGCGATATACACGATTTCGCTTCAAATTCCTGCGAAATAGCGATTTTAAACAAACGATTTAGCTTCAAATTCATGTGATATGAACAATTTAGCTTCAGATTAATGCGAAATACACGAAATAGCTTTAAATCAACGCGAAACATACGATTAGCTTCAATATCATGCGATATACACGATTTCGCTTCAAATTCGTTCGAAATAGCGATCTTAAACAAACGATTTAGCTTCAAATTCATGTGATATGAACAATTTAGCTTCAGATTAATGCGAAATACACGAATTAGCTCTAAATCAACGCGAAACATACGATTTAGCAGAAATATCATGCGATATACACGTTTTCGCTTCAAATTCTTGCGAATAGCGATTTTAAACAAACGATTTAGCTTCAAATTCATGTGATATGAACAATTTAGCTTCAGATTAATGCGAAATACACGAATTAGCTTTAAATCTACGCGAAACATACGATTTAGCAGAAATATCATCCGATATACACGATTTCGCTTCAAATTCTTGCGAAATAGCGATTTTAAACAAACGATTTAGCTTCAAATTCATGTGATATGAACTATTTAACTTCAGATTCATGCGAAATACACGAATTAGCTTTAAATCAACGCGTAACATACGATTTAACTTCAATATCAAGCGATATACACGATTTCGCTTCAAATTCGTGAGAAATAGCGATTTTAAACAAACGATTTAGCTTCAAATTCATGCGAAATGAACAATTTAGCTTCAGATTCATGCGAAATACACGAATTAGCTTTAAATCAACGCGAAACATACGATTTAGCTTCAATATCATGCGATATACACGATTTCGCTTCAAATTCCTGCGAAATAGCGATTTTAAACAAACGATTTAGCTTCAAATTCATGTGATATGAACTATTTAGCTTCAGATTAATGCGAAATACACGAATTAGCTTTAAATCAACGCGAAACATACGATTTAGCTTCAATATCATGCGATATACACGATTTCGCTTCAAATTCGTTCGAAATAGCGATTTTAAACAAACGATTTAGCTTCAAATTCATGTGATATGAACAATTTAGCTTCAGATTAATGCGAAATACACGAATTAGCTCTAAATCAACGCGAAACATACGATTTAGCAGAAATATCATGCGATATACACGATTTCGCTTCAAATTCTTGCGAAATAGCGATTTTAAACAAACGATTTAGCTTCAAATTCATGCGAAATGAACAATTTAGCTTCAGATTCATGCGAAATACACGAATTTGCTTTACATCAACGCGAAACATACGATTTAACTTCAATATCAAGCGATATACACGATTTCGCTTCAAATTCGTTCGAAATAGCGATTTTAAACAAACGATTTAGCTTCAAATTCATGTGATATGAACAACTTAGCTTCAGATTCATGCGAAATACACGAATTAGCTTTACATCAACGCGAAACATACGATTTAACTTCAATATCAAGCGATATACACGATTTCGCTTCAAATTCGTTCGAAATAGCGATTTTAAACAAACGATTTAGCTTCAAATTCATGTGATATGAACAATTTAGCTTCAGATTCATGCGAATACACGAATTAGCTTTAAATCAACACGAAACATACGATTTAACTTCAATATCATGCGATATACACGATTTCGCTTCAAATTCCTGCGAAATAGCGATTTTAAACAAACGATTTAGCTTCAAATTCATGTGATATGAACTATTTAGCTTCAGATTAATGCGAAATACACGAATTAGCTTTAAATCAACGCGAAACATACGATTTAGCTTCAATATCATGCGATATACACGATTTCGCTTCAAATTCGTTCGAAATAGCGATTTTAAACAAACGATTTAGCTTCAAATTCATGTGATATGAACAATTTAGCTTCAGATTAATGCGAAATACACGAATTAGCTCTAAATCAACGCGAAACATACGATTTAGCAGAAATATCATGCGATATACACGATTTCGCTTCAAATTCGTGCGAAATAGCGATTTTAAACAAACGATTTAGCTTCAAATTCATGTGATATGAACAATTTAGCTTCAGATTAATGCGAAATACACGAATTAGCTTTAAATCAACGCGAAACATACGATTTAGCAGAAATATCATGCGATATACACGATTTCGCTTCAAATTCGTGAGAAATAGCGATTTTAAACAAACGATTTAGCTTCAAATTCATGCGAAATGAACAATTTAGCTTCAGATTCATGCGAAATACACGAATTAGCTTTAAATCAACGCGAAACATACGATTTAACTTCAATATCAAGCGATATACACGATTTCGCTTCAAATTCGTGAGAAATAGCGATTTTAAACAAACGATTTAGCTTCAAATTCATGCGCAATGAACAATTTAGCTTCAGATTCATGCGAAATACACGAATTAGCTTTAAATCAACGCGAAACATACGATTTAGCTTCAATATCATGCGATATACACGATTTCGCTTCAAATTCTTGCGAAATAGCGATTTAAACAAACGATTTAGCTTCAAATTCATGTGATATGAACAATTTAGCTTCAGATTAATGCGAAATACACGAATTAGCTTTAAATCAACACGAAACATACGATTTAACTTCAATATCATGCGATATACACGATTTCGCTTCAAATTCCTGCGAAATAGCGATTTTAAACAAACGATTTAGCTTCAAATTCATGTGATATGAACAATTTAGCTCCAGATTCATGCGAAATACACGAATTAGCTTTAAATCAACGCGAAACATACGATTTAGCTTCAATATCATGCGATATACACGATTTCGCTTCAAATTCCTGCGAAATAGCGATTTTAAACAAAGGATTTAGCTTCAAATTCATGTGATATGAACAATTTAGCTTCAGATTAATGCGAAATACACGAATTAGCTTTAAATCAACGCGAAACATACGATTTAGCAGAAATATCATGCGATATACACGATTTCGCTTCAAATTCGTGAGAATAGCGATTTTAAACAAACGATTTAGCTTCAAATTCATGCGAAATGAACAATTTAGCTTCAGATTCATGCGAAATACACGAATTAGCTTTAAATCAACGCGAAACATACGATTTAACTTCAATATCAAGCGATATACACGATTTCGCTTCAAATTCGTGAGAAATAGCGATTTTAAACAAACGATTTAGCTTCAAATTCATGCGCAATGAACAATTTAGCTTCAGATTCATGCGAAATACACGAATTAGCTTTAAATCAACGCGAAACATACGATTTAGCTTCAATATCATGCGATATACACGATTTCGCTTCAAATTCGTGCGAAATAGCGATTTTAAACAAACGATTTAGCTTCAAATTCATGTGATATGAACAATTTAGCTTCAGATTAATGCGAAATACACGAATTAGCTTTAATCAACACGAAACATCGATTTAACTTCAATATCATGCGATATACACGATTTCGCTTCAAATTCGCTGCGAAATAGCGATTTTAAACAAACGATTTAGCTTCAAATTCATGTGATATGAACAATTTAGCTTCAGATTCATGCGAAATACACGAATTAGCTTTAAATCAACGCGAAACATACGATTTAGCTTCAATATCATGCGATATACACGATTTCGCTTCAAATTCGTGCGAAATAGCAATTTTAAACAAACGATTTAGCTTCAAATTCATGTGATATGAACAATTTAGCTTCAGATTAATGCGAAATACACGAATTAGCTTTAAATCTACGCGAAACATACGATTTAGCAGAAATATCATCCGATATACACGATATCGCTTCAAATTCGTGAGAAATAGCGATTTTAAACAAACGATTTAGCTTCAAATTCATGCGAAATGAACAATTTAGCTTCAGATTCATGCGAAATACACGAATTAGCTTTAAATCAACGCGAAACATACGATTTAACTTCAATATCAAGCGATATACACGATTTCGCTTCAAATTCGTTCGAAATAGCGATTTTAAACAAACGATTTAGCTTCAAATTCATGTGATATGAACAATTTAGCTTCAGATTCATGCGAAATACACGAATTAGCTTTAAATCAACACGAAACATACGATTTAACTTCAATATCATGCGATATACACGATTTCGCTTCAAATTCTTGCGAAATAGCGATTTTAAACAAACGATTTAGCTTCAAATTCATGCGAAATGAACTATTTAACTTCAGATTCATGCGAAATACACGAATTAGCTTTAAATCAACGCGAAACATACGATTTAGCTTCAATATCATGCGATATACACGATTTCGCTTCAAATTCGTGCGAAATAGCGATTTTAAACAAACGATTTAGCTTGAAATTCATGTGATATGAACAATTTAGCTTCAGATTAATGCGAAATACACGAATTAGCTTTAAATCAACGCGAAACATACGATTTAGCAGAAATATCATCCGATATACACGATATCGCTTCAAATTCGTGAGAAATAGCGATTTTAAACAAACGATTTAGCTTCAAATTCATGCGAAATGAACAATTTAGCTTCAGATTCATGCGAAATACACGAATTAGCTTTACATCAACGCGAAACATACGATTTAACTTCAATATCAAGCGATATACACGATTTCGCTTCAAATTCGTTCGAAATAGCGATTTTAAACAAACGATTTAGCTTCAAATTCATGTGATATGAACAACTTAGCTTCAGATTCATGCGAAATACACGAATTAGATTTAAATCAACACGAAACATACGATTTAACTTCAATATCATGCGATATACACGATTTCGCTTCAAATTCCTGCGAAATAGCGATTTTAAACAAACGATTTAGCTTCAAATTCATGTGATATGAACAATTTAGCTTCAGATTAATGCGAAATACACGAAATAGCTTTAAATCAACGCGAAACATACGATTTAGCTTCAATATCATGCGATATACACGATTTCGCTTCAAATTCGTTCGAAATAGCGATCTTAAACAAACGATTTAGCTTCAAATTCATGTGATATGAACAATTTAGCTTCAGATTAATGCGAAATACACGAATTAGCTCTAAATCATCGCGAAACATACGATTTAGCAAAAATATCATGCGATATACACGTTTTCGCTTCAAATTCTTGCGAAATAGCGATTTTAAACAAACGATTTAGCTTCAAATTCATGTGATATGAACTATTTAACTTCAGATTCATGCGAAATACACGAATTAGCTTTAAATCAACGCGAAACATACGATTTAACTTCAATATCAAGCGATATACACGATTTCGCTTCAAATTCGTGAGAAATAGCGATTTTAAACAAACGATTTAGCTTCAAATTCATGCGAAATGAACAATTTAGCTTCAGATTCATGCGAAATACACGAATTAGCTTTAAATCAACGCGAAACATACGATTTAGCTTCAATATCATGCGATATACACGATTTCGCTTCAAATTCCTGCGAAATAGCGATTTTAAGCAAACGATTTAGCTTCAAATTCATGTGATATGAACAATTTAGCTTCAGATTAATGCGAAATACACGAATTAGCTCTAAATCAACGCGAAACATACGATGTAGCAGAAATATCATGCGATATACACGATTTCGCTTCAAATTCTTGCGAAATAGCGATTTTAAACAAACGATTTAGCTTCAAATTCATGCGAAATGAACTATTTAACTTCAGATTCATGCGAAATACACGAATTAGCTTTAAATCAACGCGAAACATACGATTTAGCAGAAATATCATCCGATATACACGATATCGCTTCAAATTCGTGAGAAATAGCGATTTTAAACAAACGATTTAGCTTCAAATTCATGCGAAATGAACAATTTAGCTTCAGATTCATGCGAAATACACGAATTAGCTTTAAATTAACGCGAAACATACGATTTAACTTCAATATCAAGCGATATACACGATTTCGCTTCAAATTCGTGAGAAATAGCGATTTTAAACAACGATTTAGCTTCAAATTCATGCGAAATGAACAATTTAGCTTCAGATTCATGCGAAATACACGAATTAGCTTTAAATCAACGCGAAACATACGATTTAGCTTCAATATCATGCGATATACACGATTTCGCTTCAAATTCCTGCGAAATAGCGATTTTAAACAAACGATTTAGCTTCAAATTCATGTGATATGAACAATTTAGCTTCAGATTCATGCGAAATACACGAATTAGCTTTAAATCAACGCGAAACATACGATTTAGCTTCAATATCATGCGATATACACGATTTCGCTTCAAATTCGTGCGAAATAACGATTTTAAACAAACGATTTAGCTTCAAATTCATGTGATATGAACAATTTAGCTTCAGATTAATGCGAAATACACGAATTAGCTTTAAATCAACGCGAAACATACGATTTAGCTTCAATATCATGCGATATACACGATTTCGCTTCAAATTCGTGCGAAATAGCGATTTTAAACAAACGATTTAGCTTCAAATTCATGTGATATGAACAATTTAGCTTCAGATTAATGCGAAATACACGAATTAGCTTTAAATCAACACGAAACATACGATTTAACTTCAATATCATGCGATATACACGATTTCGCTTCAAATTCCTGCGAAATAGCGATTTTAAACAAACGATTTAGCTTCAAATTCATGTGATATGAACAATTTAGCTTCAGATTCATGCGAAATACACGAATTAGCTTTAAATCAACGCGAAACATACGATTTAGCTTCAATATCATGCGATATACACGATTTCGCTTCAAATTCGTGCGAAATAGCGATTTTAAACAAACGATTTAGCTTCAAATTCATGTGATATGAACAATTTAGCTTCAGATTAATGCGAAATACACGAATTAGCTTTAAATCAACGCGAAACATACGATTTAGCAGAAATATCATGCGATATACACGATTTCGCTTCAAATTCGTGAGAAATAGCGATTTTAAACAAACGATTTAGCTTCAAATTCATGCGAAATGAACAATTTAGCTTCAGATTCATGCGAAATACACGAATTAGCTTTAAATCAACGCGAAACATACGATTTAGCAGAAATATCATGCGATATACACGATTTCGCTTCAAATTCGTGAGAAATAGCGATTTTAAACAAACGATTTAGCTTCAAATTCATGCGAAATGAACAATTTAGCTTCAGATTCATGCGAAATACACGAATTAGCTTTAAATCAACGCGAAACATACGATTTAGCTTCAATATCATGCGATATACACGATTTCGCTTCAAATTCGTGCGAAATAGCGATTTTAAACAAACGATTTAGCTTCAAATTCATGTGATATGAACTATTTAGCTTCAGATTAATGCGAAATACACGAAATAGCTTTAAATCAACGCGAAACATACGATTTAGCTTCAATATCATGCGATATACACGATTTCGCTTCAAATTCGTTCGAAATAGCGATCTTAAACAAACGATTTAGCTTCAAATTCATGTGATATGAACAATTTAGCTTCAGATTAATGCGAAATACACGAATTAGCTCTAAATCAACGCGAAACATACGATTTAGCAGAAATATCAAGCGATATACACGATTTCGCTTCAAATTCGTTCGAAATAGCGATTTTAAACAAACGATTTAGCTTCAAATTCATGTGATATGAACAATTTAGCTTCAGATTAATGCGAAATACACGAATTAGCTTTAAATCAACGCGAAACATACGATTTAGCTTCAATATCATGCGATATACACGATTTCGCTTCTAATTCGTGCGAAATAGCGATTTTAAACAAACGATTTAGCTTCAAATTCATGTGATATGAACAATTTAGCTTCAGATTAATGCGAAATACACGAATTAGCTTTAAATCAACGCGAAACATACGATTTAGCAGAAATATCAAGCGATATACACGATTTCGCTTCAAATTCGTGAGAAATAGCGATTTTAAACAAACGATTTAGCTTCAAATTCATGTGATATGAACAACTTACCTTCAGATTCATGCGAAATACACGAATTAGCTTTAAATCAACACGAAACATACGATTTAACTTCAATATCATGCGATATACACGATTTCGCTTCAAATTCCTGCGAAATAGCGATTTTAATGTTACGTCTCCCGACGTATTGATGTAACCATATAAATGCGGATTCGGCAAGCCAACGCCTTGCCGGGTCGAGCGCCGGGCGCTCGAAAAATTTTGGAAATAGGTGTCAAATTACATCGTAATTTGACACCCTTTTCAGGCCCGAGCCTTCAAATCGACCTAGCCATAAGAACATAGATTATATATATTAACCCGAACTAGTTATAGGAAGATATACTACATTCAAGCCCCTATCCTACGCTCTCCCGATACCCATCCTACCGTTCAACCCATTACCGACACCTCCACCAACGTTACCATACGAGTAATACCATAAGAAGCGTTCAAGCGTTTACCGACTCTTCACTGATGTTACCATATGCGTAATACCGTAAGACGTGTGCAAGCGTTAGCTATAGAACACCAAAGACGCGCTCCGCTAGCCGACTCACCAGCATTCCCGGCATCCCCACTCCGGAGGATTCCCCACCACACGGTACGCCCCACTCGTACCTCCCCGGAGCAGCAGCGCCCCCACAACCGAAGGAGGTCAGAGCACCAGCGAAGATCGTCAGTTCTACTCCCAGCTCCACCGAGGAACGACTTCCTCTGGAGACCTCCCCGCACTTTACTATTTCAACTCTACTCCCAGTCGTAGTTAATATTAGGAGTCTAAGTGTATCTTAATCTTGAATATATTCTTTAATACTTAGTTATTGTCGTACCCTTCAATCTTCAATCCCAACTTCTTCACGGCAAAGGAAACGAGTGTCGCCTATGGTCGAACGGTTGTCTAAACCCTTCTGACTGCCAAGTTAATATACGCACGGAGCTCACCCTGAATGCTCGGTATAGAGACTTGAGGTTTTCGGTTGGAACCTGACAACAGTCCTTCTAAGCGACATAAGCTCCCCATGCCAAAACGCGCCGGTCGTAAATATCAGCTTCGGAAGCTTTGCCGAAAAACCAGCGCGATCGCTGACGGCTCACGGAGATTCGACCGCCAACGAAACTACGAGGCCCGTATCATCGCCCAGCTTCAGCGAGCCGTGAGACATCCATACGTCGAGCTGGTCCAGTGGAGCGAGCCCCGTCCGATCGACATAGACGATACCACGTCCTACCCTCCAGTCTACGCGAAGGGAGACCCACGTCGAAGGCGCTACACGACGTTCATCTTGAAGCAAGCCGCACTCCGAGCCCTCGAGGTCGCCCGGTCTATCGACCCGATGTATTAGACCGTCCGGTGAGTGCCTTTTGTAAACCGCCTATTCGCGAACGCATGAGATCCCGGTAATACACCGAACGTACGAGTCGCGTGTGTACCCAAAGGTTTGCAACGTACGTCTTGATCCGCGGTATTCGTGCGAATATATATATTTTTCGGGAAACGACGCCGCGGGACGTAACAATTTGGTGGCAGCGGTGGGATCGCTAAACCTCTCATGATGCCCGCGAATCCTCCAGCGGTTTCTACGCGCTCGCAAACATACGACCTCAAGTCCAAACAGTTAACGCAGGACGAATTATTCGCGATCCAGAAGACCCTCGCTAATAAAGAGGCTCGCCTCCTAGAACAAGCTAATAGCTTAGAGAGGAAAAAGGAGGAATTTCAATCTCAAGTATCCCTAGCGCAGTCAGAGATGGACCTAGACCGCGAAGCCATCCACAACGAGAACGCCCAATTACGCGAACAACTCGAAATCTTAAAAACCGAAGCAACGCGCGTACAAAACCCCCTTTCTTCGGGCGCCTCAGGAATAACGAATCAGAACACAGGCAGTATGCCCGAACCAGAAAATTCCGGACTAACATTGAAGGCCGCGGCCGAATCCATACCCACGTTCGACGGATCTCAACCGCCGGTCCTCCAATTCACTCGCACGTGCCTCCGAGCCAGGACCCTGATTCCTCCACACGCGGAAGGTACTCTCGCAAAATTAATAGTCAGTAAATTCCGCGGACGCGCATACATCGCAATAGAAGACTGGCCTATAAGAACAGTCTCGGGAGTTTGCGACAGATTGAAAAACGTTTTCGGATCATGCCACACTGTCGACCACTATCGCGGAGAGTTGTCGAATATTTTCATGCGTCCGAACGAACACATATTAGACTACATTAGTCGCGTCAAAGATCTGCGCGATGCAATAATCGATTGCAACAGAAGCCGCACCGATATATTTGAAATAGATGACTTCACGAGGGACTGCCTCATTCGAGGATCCGTTCCCACGATTCGGTCGCAGCTCAGGCCCCTTAGAGATAAACCTCTCCACCGCGTGTATGACGAAGCGATAAGCGTCTTTAAGGAACTAGAGCTCGATAAGGTGAGATACGAGAAGCATAACATCCGCGAGGTTCGGTTCTGCGATAACCGGGGCGAAACCCAACGCGACACCAGACCAAACATCCGCGCCGAGATAAGCCGATATCGGTCACCGTCGCCCGCACCGTTCCGCGAGGCGCGTTCCCACGAACCGCCGCGCTCACCTTATCGCGATACGCCACCGCAGCCCGACCGTCGAGTTCCCACCAACGACTCTTACGAACGACCGCGCAGCAATTACGCCACACCAAGCCGCGACGTATACATACCTCCACCCAGACGCGAAGGTAATTCCTCTTCATACCCGCGAAACCAGCAGAAATTTTGCAATTACTGCAAGACGCCGGGACACGACATTCACGAATGTCGCAAGCGAGAGTACAACAACCGCATACGCGAACAGCAGGGAAACGGGAGGCCCCTCCCGTCTCACCCGAACCCGCGACGGGAGGTAACCGAAAACTCGCGCCCACAATCGATCCGGACGTTATCGAGCGAACACACTGTACCAGAGGAAGAGTGTCGCGAGTCACATTAAGCCCCGATACCAAAGTGCCACACGTAATGGTTTCGTCCCCCGACTTTCCTTCCACCGGAAAATTTATGATCGACACTGGAGCCGAGCCGAATATAATCAAGGCATCGCTCCTTAACCCAAGCATAGTCGTAGATGTCGCGAATAGTATTAATATATCGGGGATCACTGACGAAAGCGTTGCAACCCTGGGTTCTACCACCGTCAACATAGCAAACGCAGTGGTGGAATTCCACGTGGTGCCTGATACGTTCCCAATTCCTGCGGACGGAATTTTGGGAGCAGCATTCCTCTCGGGAGAGGCAGAGATATCGTTCAGAACCAAAAGCCTGGTCTGGAACGGAAATAAATTCTCGTTTTTATCAGCAGATAGGTGTATTATCGGACCACGCGCGAGCGCGTGTATCGCGGTGAACGCCACCGGCCCGGAAATAGGCTACATTAGAAAATGCGAATTAACACCAGGCGTGATGGTGCCGCATTGCTTAGTCAAAATCTCTAACGGAAAAGCATTCGTTAACTGCGTAAACACTTCGGACAAGGCTGTCGACCTCCCCATGCCGACCATGGAGCTGGAGGAGGTGGAAGGCATCGAGTATACCGCGGAATCACGCGAGACCAATTCAATTTCAATTCATTCAGTTGCTCAATACTTCGAATCCAGCTCTCCTAACTCGCGACGTAAAGAGATCACCGACATAATAAGTACGAGTCATCTCAGCAAAGAGGAGAGATCACACGTCGACCAAATCATTTACGAATACCACGACGTCTTCCACCTCCCGGGTGAGCCTCTGGGAAAGACTAACGCGGTAAAACATAAAATTATAACAACCGACGAAATACCCGTACATGTAAAACAGTATAGATATCCTCCAATCCACAAAGAGGAAATCAATAACCAGATGAAGGAGCTGTTGGAACAAAATATCGTAGCTCCTTCCAAGTCACCATTCAATAGCCCTTTGTGGATTGTCCCGAAGAAACCCGACGCCGACGGGAACAAAAGGTGGCGTATGGTAGTCGATTTCAGGTCTTTAAACGAAAAGTCGATCCCGGATGCCTACCCGTTACCAAGCATCCTAGAAATCTTAGATCAACTCGGCAGTGCAAAATATTTTAGCGTTTTCGATTTGGCCAGCGGGTTCCACCAGATCGAAATGGAACCCGAAGACGCGGCGAAAACGGCATTCTCAACCCCTTACGGACACTACGAGTTCAAAAGGATGCCCTTCGGCCTACGGAACGCCCCCGCCACCTTTCAGAGGCTAATGGACAATATTTTATCGGGTCTCCAGGGCACGGAGCTCTTCGTGTACCTGGATGACATAGTTATCTACGCGAGAAGTTTATCAGAGCACAAGTCCAAATTCAACAAGCTTGCCCAAAGATTGCGGGACGCGAACCTTAAACTACAACCGTCGAAATGCGGATTTTTGCACCGCGAGGTAGCGTACCTCGGCCACATAATAGGGGAGGACGGAGTTAAGCCCTGTCCACAGAAAATTATTGCGGTCAAAGAATTCCCCAAACCCAAAAACGTAAAGAGCCTTCGCGAGTTCCTTGGTCTGTCGGGCTATTACAGACGGTTTATCAAAAACTTTTCAAACATCTCGAAACCACTAACCACGCTGCTAAAAAAGGACACCAAGTTCGTTTGGGGTCAACAACAGGAAAACGCCTTTCACACGTTACGAGAAGTGTTGACCACGGAGCCGCTATTACAGTATCCAGATTTCTCTAAAGAATTTAACATAACAACAGATGCTTCGGGGTATGCCATAGGCGGCATTCTTAGCCAGGGAGAACAGGGGAAAGATCGTCCCATCGCGTACGCATCTCGCCTACTTCACGGTGCAGAATTAAATTACTCAACCATCGAGAAGGAGTGCCTAGCCATCATTTACTGTACGCAATATTTCCGGCCATACATCTACGGCCACAAATTCAACCTAATCACAGATCATCAGCCACTCGTGTGGATGAACTCAGTCAAAGACCCTACGTCCAGGCTGCTCCGTTGGCGCCTGAAACTGGCCGAGTTCGATTACCGGATCACTTACAAAACAGGAAAAACCAATTTAAACGCAGACGCGCTTTCACGCAACCCCGTGAGCACCCTTCCAATGTCCTCTGGCTCTGGGTCCTCCGACATGTTCGACGCCGTTAAACGACCACCGCGACCCCTTCCACCCACCCCACAGAACCCGTCACCAATCCTCGGCCGACGGCCACCATCGCGAAATGTTCCTTCCACTCCCCGCCCCAACCAACCGCCACCTAGCCCGCCATCTTCACGAAAAGATCTGCCATTTTCACCCAACGCCTCGCCTTCATCTCACCAATCCCCAACCGCCCATTCCCCTCCGCACACTCCTCGCTCTCCTACGATAACAGTGGACACGCCCACCGACAGAGCAGTCACGTCCAGCCCCGAATCACAATCGGAAACCGACAGTAGCGAGAACATATTCGAACAATACAACCACCCCGCGAAACCAAATAGAAGAACGTTCGTGCATACACGCGACCGGTTGATTATGCGCGACGATAACCTGGTGGCGTTCATAACAATGGACGGCCAACCCGTGGACCCCGGGGCAGTAGATCTGTTCTCAGCCGGTAGAATACCACCACTCGAAAACCTAACGTTGTCCAGGGCAAAAGTATTGAACTCCGGAAAGAAGAAATTAATCCTACTCCCCATAAAATCCACAAAACATCACGCGGCCTCGCACGAAAACATAACAGAGTCTCTCAGATCAATACTGGACGTCGTGACCGAACTACAACTCGATTCCTTTAGCATATCAAAGATATCAATAGACGAGACACCCTGGATCAGCATTTACAAAATTCTCTTAGAACTATTTTCAAACACCAACACACAAATTTTCGCCTGCGGTAACGAAGTTCGGATACCCCCGATCAACGATCGATCCTCCATAATATCTGAAAACCACGACTCAGCCTTCGCGGGACACAAAGGCATTACGAAAACGTACAGGAGAATCAGGGAAAGATATTTTTGGCCCACACTCAAAAAAGAAGTCCAAGAATTCGTAAATTCGTGTGAATCATGCCAACGAAAAAAATTAGTCCGCGTTAAAACAAGACAACCCATGACGATAACTGACACGCCCGGTAGCGCTTTCGAGAAAGTTTCAATGGATATTGTAGGCCCGCTTCCCACTTCACCTAACGACTTCTCCTACATCTTAACAATCCAAGACCTCCTCACAAAATACTCCCTAGCCATCCCACTAAGAAACGCGAACGCGATAGAAATCGCGAATGCGTTTACCCAGGAATTTATTTGCCGTTTCGGCGCGCCAAAGGGTATACTGACTGATCAAGGAACGAATTTCCTCAGTTCTCTCATGAGAAATGTAGCTAAGCGATTCAAGATCACACAATTCAAAACAACCGCGTTCAGACCCCAAAGCAACGGCTCAGTAGAACGTTCTCACCACGTTTTAACGGAATATCTGAAACAGTACATAACGAAGGGAAACTGGGACGAGTGGCTGCCGTTCGCAACCTTCTCATATAACACGAGTACGCACGAAGGCACACTGTTCACCCCTCACGAGCTTGTCTTCGGTACAATAGCTAGGACTCCCTCAGCAAATACCGCAATGCACGACTCGTCAGACGAGTCATACAACAAATATTTAGAAAATCTTCAATCAAGAATCTCCGAAACAGTAGGGAAAGCCCGAGAGAACTTGGAATCCGCAAAGTATCGCTCTAAAAAGTATTACGACAGGAAAACGAATGCTCAATCCTTTTCCGTCGGGGACAATGTGTATCTACTCAAAGAGCCGCGTAAAAGTAAGTTCGACGACGAATATTCCGGCCCGTACGAAATTATGGAATGTATAAGCGATAGAAATGTAAGGATAAACTATAAGTCTGGTTCGCGAGTGGTCCATACGGACAAACTGAAACACGCCCCAACAGGACACCTCAGAGTGCAAAGTGTAACAGAGACGCGTTCGCCCCCACCCCAAACCCCAAACCCCACCACTCGGAACATAGGACAGCACCGGTATAAAACAGTGAGCGAGCTCCGAGACAACCCTCAGTCTGCATCCAACACCGCCAACATGAACATGACCGCACCACTTCTGATCTTCACTCTCATACGTACAGCCTCAGCAGTGATAGGCTACGACTGTGGAAGTTCGACCGTAAACGCGACTACGTTCTCCACAGTAGACAAACCGCTCTGCGAATTTTCCGATACCGAACCGACAGTCCAAAACGTCAGTATTCAGCTCCTCCAGATAGTCGACTTCGAGGAGACCACAACCTTCCAATGCAAAGTTGAAATAGATCGGACCATCTACTATTGCGGCATGCACTCCCACATGTCCGTAGTGAATAACGGCCGCCAACAGTACCTTCTCAACACTCCAAGAGACATATGCAAAACAATGCATAACTCAGGCGTACTTGTGCTACCGCCCAACAACCAATTAGTGGGACTAATGAGCAACAGCACCACCACGAGAAGTATTACACTGGCAGGTTCCATTCTGCAGGACGGAACATGCGGCGGAACTACGTATAGCGACCCTTTCGGCACTTGGAACCAAGTCATAGTGCAAGCAGTGATCAGAGTCACTCTCAAAAACTTCAGCGCCTCAACCAAAATCTCGACCAATGAGATACTCCTACCCACAGGACACCGGTGCACACTCGACAGGGAATACTGCACGGATCCGGAAGACGGATTCACCTTTTGGGACAGCATGCCTACCGACCAGTGCGCCTTCAACAAATATGAAGTCCTCTTCGATGGCAGATCTACCAAAGTCTTCACACCAAACCACAGCAACACTCCAACTTACACAGTGGCATCCGGCGACACCGTATTCGCACTCACGAGCACCGGCCGGACGCAGATCTGCGGCTACACGCTAATCCGGACCGAACACCCGAAGCTGCTCCTCCTAGAAACAGACAAAGAAGGAAAATTCAAATCAATTACCAAAACCAAGATCAATAGCCTGGACATATTCACTTACGTAAACACGAAATTCGTGTATGTCGAGAAGCACCTCCGGTCCCAAATCATCGCAATGTATAGAGACATCATCAACCAAAAATGCGCACTGGAACGCCAGGTCTTGAAAAATGTTATCTCACTAATCCACATATCACCGGCAGAAGTCGCCACAACATTGGTAAAAGAGCCCGGTTACATGGCCATTCCCGCCGGAGAAGCCATATACGTCGTCAAGTGCATACCCGTTCAGTGCGTCCTCAGGAAGACAGAGGAGTGCTACGACGAACTTCCCGTCACCTATAGAAACAATTCGTTCTTCCTGACACCACGCACGCATATCCTCACAAGGACAGGCACTAAAAGAGTATGCAACGAATTGATTCCACCGATCTACCAAATTCACGGGGCATGGTACAAGATTACGCCTCGACCAGTAGAGAGTATACCACCTCCGCCACTCCAGCCGATAACAACATCTACATGGAAATACATTGACCCAACAAATCTTGCTACCGGCGGAATATACACACAGGAAGACATCCAAAAACTTAATGAGCACATCATGTTCCCTATCGAAAAGATGGCAGTAATAAATGCATTGGCACAAGGCGCATCAGGCAGATCGTACGCAGACGGATCCGTGAAACTGCACAATCTGATGGATGAGGACACCTTGAAACAGATCGCAGAATCAACTAGCAAGAAAATATGGGGCACCTTCATCGATTTCGGCTCCATAATGGCTGGGTTCATGGGAATATACTTGGCCATACGAATCATCAAACTTTGCATCAACACAATCCTCAACGGGATCGCTCTACACGCGGCCTACGGGTGGAGTCTCCAGCTCCTCGCAGCATCGTGGAGTGCCCTGGCGCACTTCTGCCTTTACCTAAAGCACAAACAAAGTGTCAGTGAAGTGCCCCCCAAGTGTACCACGACCGAGTGTATCCCTTTAACAAGCGTTATAGTCGATAAGGAAGAGCAAACGGACTCAAAAACAAAGAACTCTAACGACTTTGAAAACTCTATCGAGCGTACTGATAAATACGTATCGTATAAGAAACGGTCTCTCCTCGCCGACTCAGACGAGGAAGAAAAATGACTATCATCATTTTTCTTTCTCCCAGGGGGGGAGGTGTTACGTCTCCCGACGTATTGATGTAACCATATAAATGCGGATTCGGCAAGCCAACGCCTTGCCGGGTCGAGCGCCGGGCGCTCGAAAAATTTTGGAAATAGGTGTCAAATTACATCGTAATTTGACACCCTTTTCAGGCCCGAGCCTTCAAATCGACCTAGCCATAAGAACATAGATTATATATATTAACCCGAACTAGTTATAGGAAGATATACTACATTCGAGCCCCTATCCTACGCTCTCCCGATACCCATCCTACCGTTCAACCCATTACCGACACCTCCACCAACGTTACCATACGAGTAATACCATAAGAAGCGTTCAAGCGTTTACCGACTCTTCCACTGATGTTACCATATGCGTAATACCGTAAGACGTGTGCAAGCGTTAGCTATAGAACACCAAAGACGCGCTCCGCTAGCCGACTCACCAGCATTCCCCGGCATCCCCACTCCGGAGGATTCCCCACCACACGGTACGCCCCACTCGTACCTCCCCGGAGCAGCAGCGCCCCCACAACCGAAGGAGGTCAGAGCACCAGCGAAGATCGTCAGTTCTACTCCCAGCTCCACCGAGGAACGACTTCCTCTGGAGACCTCCCCGCACTTTACTATTTCAACTCTACTCCCAGTCGTAGTTAATATTAGGAGTCTAAGTGTATCTTAATCTTGAATATATTCTTTAATACTTAGTTATTGTCGTACCCTTCAATCTTCAATCCCAACTTCTTCACGGCAAAGGAAACGAGTGTCGCCTATGGTCGAACGGTTGTCTAAACCCTTCTGACTGCCAAGTTAATATACGCACGGAGCTCACCCTGAATGCTCGGTATAGAGACTTGAGGCTTTCGGTTGGAACCTGACAACAGTCCTTCTAAGCGACATAAGCTCCCCATGCCAAAACGCGCCGGTCGTAAATATCAGCTTCGGAAGCTTTGCCGAAAAACCAGCGCGATCGCTGACGGCTCACGGAGATTCGACCGCCAACGAAACTACGAGGCCCGTATCATCGCCCAGCTTCAGCGAGCCGTGAGACATCCATACGTCGAGCTGGTCCAGTGGAGCGAGCCCCGTCCGATCGACATAGACGATACCACGTCCTACCCTCCAGTCTACGCGAAGGCAGACCCACGTCGAAGGCGCTACACGACGTTCATCTTGAAGCAAGCCGCACTCCGAGCCCTCGAGGTCGCCCGGTCTATCGACCCGATGTATTAGACCGTCCGGTGAGTGCCTTTTGTAAACCGCCTATTCGCGAACGCATGAGATCCCGGTAATACACCGAACGTACGAGTCGCGTGTGTACCCAAAGGTTTGCAACGTACGTCTTGATCCGCGGTATTCGTGCGAATATATATATTTTTCGGGAAACGACGCCGCGGGACGTAACATTAAACAAACGATTTAGCTTCAAATTCATGTGATATGAACAATTTAGCTTCAGATCCATGCGAAATACACGAATTTGCTTTAAATCAACGCGAAACATACGATTTAGCTTCAATATCATGCGATATACACGATTTCGCTTCAAATTCGTGCGAAATAGCGATTTTAAACAAACGATTTAGCTTCAAATTCATGTGATATGAACAATTTAGCTTCAGATTAATGCGAAATACACGAATTAGCTTTAAATCAACGCGAAACATACGATTTAGCAGAAATATCATGCGATATACACGATTTCGCTTCAAATTCGTGAGAAATAGCGATTTTAAACAAACGATTTAGCTTCAAATTCATGCGAAATGAACAATTTAGCTTCAGATTCATGCGAAATAAACGAATTAGCTTTAAATCAACGCGAAACATACGATTTAACTTCAATATCAAGCGATATACACGATTTCGCTTCAAATTCGTCAGAAATAGCGATTTTAAACAAACGATTTAGCTTCAAATTCATGCGCAATGAACAATTTAGCTTCAGATTCATGCGAAATACACGAATTAGCTTTAAATCAACGCGAAACATACGATTTAGCTTCAATATCATGCGATATACACGATTTCGCTTCAAATTCCTGCGAAATAGCGATTTTAAACAAACGATTTAGCTTCAAATTCATGTGATATGAACAATTTAGCTTCAGATTAATGCGAAATACACGAATTAGCTTTAAATCAACACGAAACATACGATTTAACTTCAATATCATGCGATATACACGATTTCGCTACAAATTCCTGCGAAATAGCGATTTTAAACAAACGATTTAGCTTCAAATTCATGTGATATGAACAATTTAGCTTCAGATTCATGCGAAATACACGAATTAGCTTTAAATCAACGCGAAACATACGATTTAGCTTCAATATCATGCGATATACACGATTTCGCTTCAAATTCGTGCGAAATAGCGATTTTAAACAAACGATTTAGCTTCAAATTCATGTGATATGAACAATTTAGATTCAGATTAATGCGAAATACACGAATTAGCTTTAAATCAACGCGAAACATACGATTTAGCAGAAATATCATGCGATATACACGATTTCGCTTCAAATTCGTGAGAAATAGCGATTTTAAACAAACGATTTAGCTTCAAATTCATGCGAAATGAACAATTTAGCTTCAGATTCATGCGAAATACACGAATTAGCTTTAAATCAACGCGAAACATACGATTTAACTTCAATATCAAGCGATATACACGATTTCGCTTCAAATTCGTGAGAAATAGCGATTTTAAACAAACGATTTAGCTTCAAATTCATGCGAAATGAACAATTTAGCTTCAGATTCATGCGAAATACACGAATTAGCTTTAGATCAACGCGAAATATACGATTTAGCTTCAATATCATGCGATATACACGATTTCGCTTCAAATTCGTGCGAAATAGCGATTTTAAACAAACGATTTAGCTTCAAATTCATGTGATATGAACAATTTAGCTTCAGATTAATGCGAAATACACGAAATTGCTTTAAATCAACGCGAAACATACGATTTAGCTTCAATATCATGCGATATACACGATTTCGCTTCAAATTCGTTCGAAATAGCGATTTTAAACAAACGATTTAGCTTCAAATTCATGTGATATGAACAATTTAGCTTCAGATTAATGCGAAATACACGAATTAGCTCTAAATCAACACGAAACATACGATTTAGCAGAAATATCATGCGATATACACGTTTTCGCTTCAAATTCTTGCGAAATAGCGATTTTAAACAAACGATTTAGCTTCAAATTCATGTGATATGAACTATTTAACTTCAGATTCATGCGAAATACACGAATTAGCTTTAAATCAACGCGAAACATACGGTTTAACTTCAATATCAAGCGATATACACGATTTCGCTTCAAATTCGTGAGAAATAGCGATTTTAAACAAACGATTTAGCTTCAAATTCATGCGAAATGAACAATTTAGCTTCAGATTCATGCGAAATACACGAATTAGTTTTAAATCAACGCGAAACATACGATTTAGCTTCAATATCATGCGATATACACGATTTCGCTTCAAATTCGTTCGAAATAGCGATTTTAAACAAACGATTTAGCTTCAAATTCATGTGATATGAACAATTTAGCTTCAGATTAATGCGAAATACACGAATTAGTTCTAAATCAACGCGAAACATACGATTTAGCAGAAATATCATGCGATATACACGATTTCGCTTCAAATTCTTGCGAAATAGCGATTTTAAACAAACGATTTAGCTTCAATTTCATGTGATATGAACAATTTAGCTTCAGATTAATGCGAAATACACGAATTAGCTTTAAATCAACGCGAAACATACGATTTAGCAGAAATATCATCCGATATACACGGTATCGCTTCAAATTCGTGAGAAATAGCGATTTTAAACAAACGATTTAGCTTCAAATTCATGCGAAATGAACAATTTAGCTTCAGATTCATGCGAAATACACGAATTAGCTTTAAATCAACACGAAACATACGATTTAACTTCAATATCATGCGATATACACGATTTCGCTTCAAATTCGTGCGAAATAGCGATTTTAAACAAACGATTTAGCTTCAAATTCATGTGATATGAACAATTTAGCTTCAGATTCATGCGAAATACACGAATTAGCTTTAAATCAACGCGAAACATACGATTTACCTTCAATATCATGCGATATACACGATTTCGCTTCAAATTCGTGCGAAATAGCGATTTTAAACAAACGATTTAGCTTCAAATTCATGTGATATGAACAATTTAGCTTCAGATTAATGCGAAATACACGAAATAGCTTTAAATCAACGCGAAACATACGATTTAGCTTCAATATCATGCGATATACACGATTTCGCTTCAAATTCGTGCGAAATAGCGATTTTAAACAAACGATTTAGCTTCAAATTCATGTGATATGAACAATTTAGCTTCAGATTAATGCGAAATACACGAAATAGCTTTAAATCAACGCGAAACATACGATTTAGCAGAAATATCATGCGATATACACGTTTTCGCTTCAAATTCTTGCGAAATAGCGATTTTAAACAAACGATTTAGCTTCAAATTCATGTGATATGAACTATTTAACTTCAGATTCATGCGAAATACACGAATTAGCTTTAAATCAACGCGAAACATACGATTTAGCTTCAATATCATGCGATATACACGATTTCGCTTCAAATTCGTGCGAAATAGCGATTTTAAACAAACGATTTAGCTTCAAATTCATGTGATATGAACAATTTAGCTTCAGATTAATGCGAAATACACGAATTAGCTTTAAATCAACGCGAAACATACGATTTAGCAGAAATATCATGCGATATACACGATTTCGCTTCTAATTCTTGCGAAATAGCGATTTTAAACAAACGATTTAGCTTCAAATTCATGTGATATGAACAATTTAGCTTCAGATTAATGCGAAATACACGAATTAGCTTTAAATCAACGCGAAACATACGATTTAGCAGAAATATCATCCGATATACACGGTATCGCTTCAAATTCGTGAGAAATAGCGATTTTAAACAAACGATTTAGCTTCAAATTCATGCGAAATGAACAATTTAGCTTCAGATTCATGCGAAATACACGAATTAGCTTTAAATCAACGCGAAACATACGATTTAACTTCAATATCAAGCGATATACACGATTTCGCTTCAAATTCGTTCGAAATAGCAATTTTAAACAAACGATTTAGCTTCAAATTCATGTGATATGAACAATTTAGCTTCAGATTCATGCGAAATACACGAATTAGCTTTAAATCAACACGAAACATACGATTTAACTTCAATATCATGCGATATACACGATTTCGCTTCAAATTCCTGCGAAATAGCGATTTTAAACAAACGATTTAGCTTCAAATTCATGTGATATGAACCATTTAGCTTCAGATTCATGCGAAATACACGAATTAGCTTTAAATCAACGCGAAACATACGATTTAGCTTCAATATCATGCGATATACACGATTTCGCTTCAAATTCGTGCGAAATAGCGATTTTAAACAAACGATTTAGCTTCAAATTCATGTGATATGAACAATTTAGCTTCAGATTAATGCGAAATACACGAAATAGCTTTAAATAAACGCGAAACATACGATTTAGCTTCAATATCAAGCGATATACACGATTTCGCTTCAAATTCGTTCGAAATAGCGATTTTAAACAAACGATTTAGCTTCAAATTCATGTGATATGAACAATTTAGCTTCAGATTAATGCGAAATACACGAATTAGCTCTAAATCAACGCGAAACATACGATTTAGCAGAAATATCATGCGATATACACGTTTTCGCTTCAAATTCTTGCGAAATAGCGATTTTAAACAAACGATTTAGCTTCAAATTCATGTGATATGAACTATTTAACTTCAGATTCATGCGAAATACACGAATTAGCTTTAAATTAACGCGAAACATACGATTTAACTTCAATATCAAGCGATATACACGATTTCGCTTCAAATTCGTCAGAAATAGCGATTTTAAACAAACGATTTAGCTTCAAATTCATGCGAAATGAACAATTTAGCTTCAGATTCATGCGAAATACACGAATTAGCTTTAAATCAACGCGAAACATACGATTTAGCTTCAATATCATGCGATATACACGATTTCGCTTCAAATTCCTGCGAAATAGCGATTTTAAACAAACGATTTAGCTTCAAATTCATGTGATATGAACAATTTAGCTTCAGATTCATGCGAAATACACGAATTAGCTTTAAATCAACGCGAAACATACGATTTAGCTTCAATATCATGCGATATACACGATTTCGCTTCAAATTCGTGCGAAATAACGATTTTAAACAAACGATTTAGCTTCAAATTCATGTGATATGAACAATTTAGCTTCAGATTAATGCGAAATACACGAATTAGCTTTAAATCAACGCGAAACATACGATTTAGCTTCAATATCATGCGATATACACGATTTCGCTTCAAATTCGTGCGAAATAGCGATTTTAAACAAACGATTTAGCTTCAAATTCATGTGATATGAACAATTTAGCTTCACATTAATGCGAAATACACGAATTAGCTTTAAATCAACACGAAACATACGATTTAACTTCAATATCATGCGATATACACGATTTCGCTTCAAATTCCTGCGAAATAGCGATTTTAAACAAACGATTTAGCTTCAAATTCATGTGATATGAACAATTTAGCTTCAGATTAATGCGAAATACACGAAATTGCTTTAAATCAACGCGAAACATACGATTTAGCTTCAATATCATGCGATATACACGATTTCGCTTCAAATTCGTTCGAAATAGCGATTTTAAACAAACGATTTAGCTTCAAATTCATGTGATATGAACAATTTAGCTTCAGATTAATGCGAAATACACGAATTAGCTCTAAATCAACACGAAACATACGATTTAGCAGAAATATCATGCGATATACACGTTTTCGCTTCAAATTCTTGCGAAATAGCGATTTTAAACAAACGATTTAGCTTCAAATTCATGTGATATGAACTATTTAACTTCAGATTCATGCGAAATACACGAATTAGCTTTAAATCAACGCGAAACATACGGTTTAACTTCAATATCAAGCGATATACACGATTTCGCTTCAAATTCGTGAGAAATAGCGATTTTAAACAAACGATTTAGCTTCAAATTCATGCGAAATGAACAATTTAGCTTCAGATTCATGCGAAATACACGAATTAGTTTTAAATCAACGCGAAACATACGATTTAACTTCAATATCATGCGATATACACGATTTCGCTTCAAATTCGTTCGAAATAGCGATTTTAAACAAACGATTTAGCTTCAAATTCATGTGATATGAACAATTTAGCTTCAGATTAATGCGAAATACACGAATTAGTTCTAAATCAACGCGAAACATACGATTTAGCAGAAATATCATGCGATATACACGATTTCGCTTCAAATTCTTGCGAAATAGCGATTTTAAACAAACGATTTAGCTTCAATTTCATGTGATATGAACAATTTAGCTTCAGATTAATGCGAAATACACGAATTAGCTTTAAATCAACGCGAAACATACGATTTAGCAGAAATATCATCCGATATACACGGTATCGCTTCAAATTCGTGAGAAATAGCGATTTTAAACAAACGATTTAGCTTCAAATTCATGCGAAATGAACAATTTAGCTTCAGATTCATGCGAAATACACGAATTAGCTTTAAATCAACACGAAACATACGATTTAACTTCAATATCATGCGATATACACGATTTCGCTTCAAATTCGTGCGAAATAGCGATTTTAAACAAACGATTTAGCTTCAAATTCATGTGATATGAACAATTTAGCTTCAGATTCATGCGAAATACACGAATTAGCTTTAAATCAACGCGAAACATACGATTTACCTTCAATATCATGCGATATACACGATTTCGCTTCAAATTCGTGCGAAATAGCGATTTTAAACAAACGATTTAGCTTCAAATTCATGTGATATGAACAATTTAGCTTCAGATTAATGCGAAATACACGAAATAGCTTTAAATCAACGCGAAACATACGATTTAGCTTCAATATCATGCGATATACACGATTTCGCTTCAAATTCGTGCGAAATAGCGATTTTAAACAAACGATTTAGCTTCAAATTCATGTGATATGAACAATTTAGCTTCAGATTAATGCGAAATACACGAAATAGCTTTAAATCAACGCGAAACATACGATTTAGCAGAAATATCATGCGATATACACGTTTTCGCTTCAAATTCTTGCGAAATAGCGATTTTAAACAAACGATTTAGCTTCAAATTCATGTGATATGAACTATTTAACTTCAGATTCATGCGAAATACACGAATTAGCTTTAAATCAACGCGAAACATACGATTTAGCTTCAATATCATGCGATATACACGATTTCGCTTCAAATTCGTGCGAAATAGCGATTTTAAACAAACGATTTAGCTTCAAATTCATGTGATATGAACAATTTAGCTTCAGATTAATGCGAAATACACGAATTAGCTTTAAATCAACGCGAAACATACGATTTAGCAGAAATATCATGCGATATACACGATTTCGCTTCTAATTCTTGCGAAATAGCGATTTTAAACAAACGATTTAGCTTCAAATTCATGTGATATGAACAATTTAGCTTCAGATTAATGCGAAATACACGAATTAGCTTTAAATCAACGCGAAACATACGATTTAGCAGAAATATCATCCGATATACACGGTATCGCTTCAAATTCGTGAGAAATAGCGATTTTAAACAAACGATTTAGCTTCAAATTCATGCGAAATGAACAATTTAGCTTCAGATTCATGCGAAATACACGAATTAGCTTTAAATCAACGCGAAACATACGATTTAACTTCAATATCAAGCGATATACACGATTTCGCTTCAAATTCGTTCGAAATAGCAATTTTAAACAAACGATTTAGCTTCAAATTCATGTGATATGAACAATTTAGCTTCAGATTCATGCGAAATACACGAATTAGCTTTAAATCAACACGAAACATACGATTTAACTTCAATATCATGCGATATACACGATTTCGCTTCAAATTCCTGCGAAATAGCGATTTTAAACAAACGATTTAGCTTCAAATTCATGTGATATGAACCATTTAGCTTCAGATTCATGCGAAATACACGAATTAGCTTTAAATCAACGCGAAACATACGATTTAGCTTCAATATCATGCGATATACACGATTTCGCTTCAAATTCGTGCGAAATAGCGATTTTAAACAAACGATTTAGCTTCAAATTCATGTGATATGAACAATTTAGCTTCAGATTAATGCGAAATACACGAAATAGCTTTAAATAAACGCGAAACATACGATTTAGCTTCAATATCAAGCGATATACACGATTTCGCTTCAAATTCGTTCGAAATAGCGATTTTAAACAAACGATTTAGCTTCAAATTCATGTGATATGAACAATTTAGCTTCAGATTAATGCGAAATACACGAATTAGCTCTAAATCAACGCGAAACATACGATTTAGCAGAAATATCATGCGATATACACGTTTTCGCTTCAAATTCTTGCGAAATAGCGATTTTAAACAAACGATTTAGCTTCAAATTCATGTGATATGAACTATTTAACTTCAGATTCATGCGAAATACACGAATTAGCTTTAAATTAACGCGAAACATACGATTTAACTTCAATATCAAGCGATATACACGATTTCGCTTCAAATTCGTGAGAAATAGCGATTTTAAACAAACGATTTAGCTTCAAATTCATGCGAAATGAACAATTTAGCTTCAGATTCATGCGAAATACACGAATTAGCTTTAAATCAACGCGAAACATACGATTTAGCTTCAATATCATGCGATATACACGATTTCGCTTCAAATTCCTGCGAAATAGCGATTTTAAACAAACGATTTAGCTTCAAATTCATGTGATATGAACAATTTAGCTTCAGATTCATGCGAAATACACGAATTAGCTTTAAATCAACGCGAAACATACGATTTAGCTTCAATATCATGCGATATACACGATTTCGCTTCAAATTCGTGCGAAATAACGATTTTAAACAAACGATTTAGCTTCAAATTCATGTGATATGAACAATTTAGCTTCAGATTAATGCGAAATACACGAATTAGCTTTAAATCAACGCGAAACATACGATTTAGCTTCAATCTCATGCGATATACACGATTTCGCTTCAAATTCGTGCGAAATAGCGATTTTAAACAAACGATTTAGCTTCAAATTCATGTGATATGAACAATTTAGCTTCACATTAATGCGAAATACACGAATTAGCTTTAAATCAACACGAAACATACGATTTAACTTCAATATCATGCGATATACACGATTTCGCTTCAAATTCCTGCGAAATAGCGATTTTAAACAAACGATTTAGCTTCAAATTCATGTGATATGAACAATTTAGCTTCAGATTCATGCGAAATACACGAATTAGCTTTAAATCAACGCGAAACATACGATTTAGCTTCAATATCATGCGATATACACGATTTCGCTTCAAATTCGTGCGAAATAGCGATTTTAAACAAACGATTTAGCTTCAAATTCATGTGATATGAACAATTTAGCTTCAGATTAATGCGAAATACACGAATTAGCTTTAAATCAACGCGAATCATACGATTTAGCAGAAATATCATGCGATATACACGATTTCGCTTCAAATTCGTGAGAAATAGCGATTTTAAACAAACGATTTAGCTTCAAATTCATGTGAAATGAACAATTTAGCTTCAGATTCATGCGAAATACACGAATTAGCTTTAAATCAACGCGAAACATACGATTTAACTTCAATATCAAGCGATATACACGATTTCGCTTCAAATTCGTGAGAAATATCGATTGTAAACAAACGATTTAGCTTCAAATTCATGCGAAATGAACAATTTAGCTTCAGATTCATGCGAAATACACGAATTAGCTTTAAATCAACGCGAAACATACGATTTAGCTTCAATATCATGCGATATACGCGATTTCGCTTCAAATTCGTGCGAAATAGCGATTTTAAACAAACGATTTAGCTTCAAATTCATGTGATATGAACTATTTAGCTTCAGATTAATGCGAAATACACGAAATAGCTTTAAATCAACGCGAAACATACGATTTAGCTTCAATATCATGCGATATACACGATTTCGCTTCAAATTCGTTCGAAATAGCGATCTTAAACAAACGATTTAGCTTCAAATTCATGTGATTTGAACAATTTAGCTTCAGATTAATGCGAAATACACGAATTAGCTCTAAATCAACGCGAAACATACGATTTAGCAGAAATATCATGCGATATACACGTTTTCGCTTCAAATTCTTGCGAAATAGCGATTTTAAACAAACGATTTAGCTTCAAATTCATGTGATATGAACTATATAACTTCAGATTCATGCGAAATACACGAATTAGCTTTAAATCAACGCGAAACATACGATTTAACTTCAATATCAAGCGATATACACGATTTCGCTTCAAATTCGTGAGAAATAGCGATTTTAAACAAACGATTTAGCTTCAAATTCATGCGAAATGAACAATTTAGCTTCAGATTCATGCGAAATACACGAATTAGCTTTAAATCAACGCGAAACATACGATTTAGCTTCAATATCATGCGATATACACGATTTCGCTTCAAATTCGTTCGAAATAGCGATTTTAAACAAACGATTTAGCTTCAAATTCATGTGATATGAACAATTTAGCTTCAGATTAATGCGAAATACACGAATTAGCTCTAAATCAACGCGAAACATACGATTTAGCTTCAATATCATGCGATATACACGATTTCGCTTCATATTCGTGCGAAATAGCGATTTTAAACAAACGATTTAGCTTCAAATTCATGTGATATGAACAATTTAGCTTCAGATTAATGCGAAATACACGACTTAGCTTTAAATCAACGCGAAACATACGATTTAGCAGAAATATCATGCGATATACACGATTTCGCTTCTAATTCTTGCGAAATAGCGATTTTAAACAAACGATTTAGCTTCAAATTCATGCGAAATGAACAATTTAGCTTCAGATTCATGCGAAATACACGAATTAGCTTTAAATCAACGCGAAACATACGATTTAGCTTCAATATCATGCGATATACACGATTTCGCTTCAAATTCTTGCGAAATAGCGATTTTAAACAAACGATTTAGCGTCAAATTCATGCGAAATGAACTATTTAACTTCAGATTTATGCGAAATACACGAATTAGCTTTAAATCAACGCGAAACATACGATTTAGCTTCAATATCATGCGATATACACGATTTCGCTTCAAATTCGTGCGAAATAGCGATTTTAAACAAACGATTTAGCTTCAAATTCATGTGATATGAACTATTTAGCTTCAGATTCATGCGAAATACACGAATTAGCTCTAAATCAACACGAAACATACGATTTAGCAGAAATATCATGCGATATACACGTTTTCGCTTCAAATTCTTGCGAAATAGCGATTTTAAACAAACGATTTAGCTTCAAATTCATGTGATATGAACTATTTAACTTCAGATTCATGCGAAATACACGAATTAGCTTTAAATCAACGCGAAACATACGGTTTAACTTCAATATCAAGCGATATACACGATTTCGCTTCAAATTCGTGAGAAATAGCGATTTTAAACAAACGATTTAGCTTCAAATTCATGCGAAATGAACAATTTAGCTTCAGATTCATGCGAAATACACGAATTAGTTTTAAATCAACGCGAAACATACGATTTAGCTTCAATATCATGCGATATACACGATTTCGCTTCAAATTCGTTCGAAATAGCGATTTTAAACAAACGATTTAGCTTCAAATTCATGTGATATGAACAATTTAGCTTCAGATTAATGCGAAATACACGAATTAGCTCTAAATCAACGCGAAACATACGATTTAGCAGAAATATCATGCGATATACACGATTTCGCTTCAAATTCTTGCGAAATAGCGATTTTAAACAAACGATTTAGCTTCAAATTCATGTGATATGAACAATTTAGCTTCAGATTAATGCGAAATACACGAATTAGCTTTAAATTGTTACGTCCCGCGGCGTCGTTTCCCGAAAAATATATATATTCGCACGAATACCGCGGATCAAGACGTACGTTGCAAACCTTTGGGTACACACGCGACTCGTACGTTCGGTGTATTACCGGGATCTCATGCGTTCGCGAATAGGCGGTTTACAAAAGGCACTCACCGGACGGTCTAATACATCGGGTCGATAGACCGGGCGACCTCGAGGGCTCGGAGTGCGGCTTGCTTCAAGATGAACGTCGTGTAGCGCCTTCGACGTGGGTCTGCCTTCGCGTAGACTGGAGGGTAGGACGTGGTATCGTCTATGTCGATCGGACGGGGCTCGCTCCACTGGACCAGCTCGACGTATGGATGTCTCACGGCTCGCTGAAGCTGGGCGATGATACGGGCCTCGTAGTTTCGTTGGCGGTCGAATCTCCGTGAGCCGTCAGCGATCGCGCTGGTTTTTCGGCAAAGCTTCCGAAGCTGATATTTACGACCGGCGCGTTTTGGCATGGGGAGCTTATGTCGCTTAGAAGGACTGTTGTCAGGTTCCAACCGAAAGCCTCAAGTCTCTATACCGAGCATTCAGGGTGAGCTCCGTGCGTATATTAACTTGGCAGCCAGAAGGGTTTAGACAACCGTTCGACCATAGGCGACACTCGTTTCCTTTGCCGTGAAGAAGTTGGGATTGAAGATTGAAGGGTACGACAATAACTAAGTATTAAAGAATATATTCAAGATTAAGATACACTTAGACTCCTAATATTAACTACGACTGGGAGTAGAGTTGAAATAGTAAAGTGCGGGGAGGTCTCCAGAGGAAGTCGTTCCTCGGTGGAGCTGGGAGTAGAACTGACGATCTTCGCTGGTGCTCTGACCTCCTTCGGTTGTGGGGGCGCTGCTGCTCCGGGGAGGTACGAGTGGGGCGTACCGTGTGGTGGGGAATCCTCCGGAGTGGGGATGCCGGGGAATGCTGGTGAGTCGGCTAGCGGAGCGCGTCTTTGGTGTTCTATAGCTAACGCTTGCACACGTCTTACGGTATTACGCATATGGTAACATCAGTGGAAGAGTCGGTAAACGCTTGAACGCTTCTTATGGTATTACTCGTATGGTAACGTTGGTGGAGGTGTCGGTAATGGGTTGAACGGTAGGATGGGTATCGGGAGAGCGTAGGATAGGGGCTCGAATGTAGTATATCTTCCTATAACTAGTTCGGGTTAATATATATAATCTATGTTCTTATGGCTAGGTCGATTTGAAGGCTCGGGCCTGAAAAGGGTGTCAAATTACGATGTAATTTGACACCTATTTCCAAAAATTTTCGAGCGCCCGGCGCTCGACCCGGCAAGGCGTTGGCTTGCCGAATCCGCATTTATATGGTTACATCAATACGTCGGGAGACGTAACACCTCCCCCCCTGGGAGAAAGAAAAATGATGATAGTCATTTTTCTTCCTCGTCTGAGTCGGCGAGGAGAGACCGTTTCTTATACGATACGTATTTATCAGTACGCTCGATAGAGTTTTCAAAGTCGTTAGAGTTCTTTGTTTTTGAGTCCGTTTGCTCTTCCTTATCGACTATAACGCTTGTTAAAGGGATACACTCGGTCGTGGTACACTTGGGGGGCACTTCACTGACACTTTGTTTGTGCTTTAGGTAAAGGCAGAAGTGCGCCAGGGCACTCCACGATGCTGCGAGGAGCTGGAGACTCCACCCGTAGGCCGCGTGTAGAGCGATCCCGTTGAGGATTGTGTTGATGCAAAGTTTGATGATTCGTATGGCCAAGTATATTCCCATGAACCCAGCCATTATGGAGCCGAAATCGATGAAGGTGCCCCATATTTTCTTGCTAGTTGATTCTGCGATCTGTTTCAAGGTGTCCTCATCCATCAGATTGTGCAGTTTCACGGATCCGTCTGCGTACGATCTGCCTGATGCGCCTTGTGCCAATGCATTTATTACTGCCATCTTTTCGATAGGGAACATGATGTGCTCATTAAGTTTTTGGATGTCTTCCTGTGTGTATATTCCGCCGGTAGCAAGATTTGTTGGGTCAATGTATTTCCATGTAGATGTTGTTATCGGCTGGAGTGGCGGAGGTGGTATACTCTCTACTGGTCGAGGCGTAATCTTGTACCATGCCCCGTGAATTTGGTAGATCGGTGGAATCAATTCGTTGCATACTCTTTTAGTGCCTGTCCTTGTGAGGATATGCGTGCGTGGTGTCAGGAAGAACGAATTGTTTCTATAGGTGACGGGAAGTTCGTCGTAGCACTCCTCTGTCTTCCTGAGGACGCACTGAACGGGTATGCACTTGACGACGTATATGGCTTCTCCGGCGGGAATGGCCATGTAACCGGGCTCTTTTACCAATGTTGTGGCGACTTCTGCCGGTGATATGTGGATTAGTGAGATAACATTTTTCAAGACCTGGCGTTCCAGTGCGCATTTTTGGTTGATGATGTCTCTATACATTGCGATGATTTGGGACCGGAGGTGCTTCTCGACATACACGAATTTCGTGTTTACGTAAGTGAATATGTCCAGGCTATTGATCTTGGTTTTGGTAATTGATTTGAATTTTCCTTCTTTGTCTGTTTCTAGGAGGAGCAGCTTCGGGTGTTCGGTCCGGATTAGCGTGTAGCCGCAGATCTGCGTCCGGCCGGTGCTCGTGAGTGCGAATACGGTGTCGCCGGATGCCACTGTGTAAGTTGGAGTGTTGCTGTGGTTTGGTGTGAAGACTTTGGTAGATCTGCCATCGAAGAGGACTTCATATTTGTTGAAGGCGCACTGGTCGGTAGGCATGCTGTCCCAAAAGGTGAATCCGTCTTCCGGATCCGTGCAGTATTCCCTGTCGAGTGTGCACCGGTGTCCTGTGGGTAGGAGTATCTCATTGGTCGAGATTTTGGTTGAGGCGCTGAAGTTTTTGAGAGTGACTCTGATCACTGCTTGCACTATGACTTGGTTCCAAGTGCCGAAAGGGTCGCTATACGTAGTTCCGCCGCATGTTCCGTCCTGCAGAATGGAACCTGCCAGTGTAATACTTCTCGTGGTGGTGCTGTTGCTCATTAGTCCCACTAATTGGTTGTTGGGCGGTAGCACAAGTACGCCTGAGTTATGCATTGTTTTGCATATGTCTCTTGGAGTGTTGAGAAGGTACTGTTGGCGGCCGTTATTCACTACGGACATGTGGGAGTGCATGCCGCAATAGTAGATGGTCCGATCTATTTCAACTTTGCATTGGAAGGTTGTGGTCTCCTCGAAGTCGACTATCTGGAGGAGCTGAATACTGACGTTTTGGACTGTCGGTTCGGTATCGGAAAATTCGCAGAGCGGTTTGTCTACTGTGGAGAACGTAGTCGCGTTTACGGTCGAACTTCCACAGTCGTAGCCTATCACTGCTGAGGCTGTACGTATGAGAGTGAAGATCAGAAGTGGTGCGGTCATGTTCATGTTGGCGGTGTTGGATGCAGACTGAGGGTTGTCTCGGAGCTCGCTCACTGTTTTATACCGGTGCTGTCCTATGTTCCGAGTGGTGGGGTTTGGGGTTTGGGGTGGGGGCGAACGCGTCTCTGTTACACTTTGCACTCTGAGGTGTCCTGTTGGGGCGTGTTTCAGTTTGTCCGTATGGACCACTCGCGAACCAGACTTATAGTTTATCCTTACATTTCTATCGCTTATACATTCCATAATTTCGTACGGGCCGGAATATTCGTCGTCGAACTTACTTTTACGCGGCTCTTTGAGTAGATACACATTGTCCCCGACGGAAAAGGATTGAGCATTCGTTTTCCTGTCGTAATACTTTTTAGAGCGATACTTTGCGGATTCCAAGTTCTCTCGGGCTTTCCCTACTGTTTCGGAGATTCTTGATTGAAGATTTTCTAAATATTTGTTGTATGACTCGTCTGACGAGTCGTGCATTGCGGTATTTGCTGAGGGAGTCCTAGCTATTGTACCGAAGACAAGCTCGTGAGGGGTGAACAGTGTGCCTTCGTGCGTACTCGTGTTATATGAGAAGGTTGCGAACGGCAGCCACTCGTCCCAGTTTCCCTTCGTTATGTACTGTTTCAGATATTCCGTTAAAACGTGGTGAGAACGTTCTACTGAGCCGTTGCTTTGGGGTCTGAACGCGGTTGTTTTGAATTGTGTGATCTTGAATCGCTTAGCTACATTTCTCATGAGAGAACTGAGGAAATTCGTTCCTTGATCAGTCAGTATACCCTTTGGCGCGCCGAAACGGCAAATAAATTCCTGGGTAAACGCATTCGCGATTTCTATCGCGTTCGCGTTTCTTAGTGGGATGGCTAGGGAGTATTTTGTGAGGAGGTCTTGGATTGTTAAGATGTAGGAGAAGTCGTTAGGTGAAGTGGGAAGCGGGCCTACAATATCCATTGAAACTTTCTCGAAAGCGCTACCGGGCGTGTCAGTTATCGTCATGGGTTGTCTTGTTTTAACGCGGACTAATTTTTTTCGTTGGCATGATTCACACGAATTTACGAATTCTTGGACTTCTTTTTTGAGTGTGGGCCAAAAATATCTTTCCCTGATTCTCCTGTACGTTTTCGTAATGCCTTTGTGTCCCGCGAAGGCTGAGTCGTGGTTTTCAGATATTATGGAGGATCGATCGTTGATCGGGGGTATCCGAACTTCGTTACCGCAGGCGAAAATTTGTGTGTTGGTGTTTGAAAATAGTTCTAAGAGAATTTTGTAAATGCTGATCCAGGGTGTCTCGTCTATTGATATCTTTGATATGCTAAAGGAATCGAGTTGTAGTTCGGTCACGACGTCCAGTATTGATCTGAGAGACTCTGTTATGTTTTCGTGCGAGGCCGCGTGATGTTTTGTGGATTTTATGGGGAGTAGGATTAATTTCTTCTTTCCGGAGTTCAATACTTTCGCCCTGGACAACGTTAGGTTTTCGAGTGGTGGTATTCTACCGGCTGAGAACAGATCTACTGCCCCGGGGTCCACGGGTTGGCCGTCCATTGTTATGAACGCCACCAGGTTATCGTCGCGCATAATCAACCGGTCGCGTGTATGCACGAACGTTCTTCTATTTGGTTTCGCGGGGTGGTTGTATTGTTCGAATATGTTCTCGCTACTGTCGGTTTCCGATTGTGATTCGGGGCTGGACGTGACTGCTCTGTCGGTGGGCGTGTCCACTGTTATCGTAGGAGAGCGAGGAGTGTGCGGAGGGGAATGGGCGGTTGGGGATTGGTGAGATGAAGGCGAGGCGTTGGGTGAAAATGGCAGATCTTTTCGTGAAGATGGCGGGCTAGGTGGCGGTTGGTTGGGGCGGGGAGTGGAAGGAACATTTCGCGATGGTGGCCGTCGGCCGAGGATTGGTGACGGGTTCTGTGGGGTGGGTGGAAGGGGTCGCGGTGGTCGTTTAACGGCGTCGAACATGTCGGAGGACCCAGAGCCAGAGGACATTGGAAGGGTGCTCACGGGGTTGCGTGAAAGCGCGTCTGCGTTTAAATTGGTTTTTCCTGTTTTGTAAGTGATCCGGTAATCGAACTCGGCCAGTTTCAGGCGCCAACGGAGCAGCCTGGACGTAGGGTCTTTGACTGAGTTCATCCACACGAGTGGCTGATGATCTGTGATTAGGTTGAATTTGTGGCCGTAGATGTATGGCCGGAAATATTGCGTACAGTAAATGATGGCTAGGCACTCCTTCTCGATGGTTGAGTAATTTAATTCTGCACCGTGAAGTAGGCGAGATGCGTACGCGATGGGACGATCTTTCCCCTGTTCTCCCTGGCTAAGAATGCCGCCTATGGCATACCCCGAAGCATCTGTTGTTATGTTAAATTCTTTAGAGAAATCTGGATACTGTAATAGCGGCTCCGTGGTCAACACTTCTCGTAACGTGTGAAAGGCGTTTTCCTGTTGTTGACCCCAAACGAACTTGGTGTCCTTTTTTAGCAGCGTGGTTAGTGGTTTCGAGATGTTTGAAAAGTTTTTGATAAACCGTCTGTAATAGCCCGACAGACCAAGGAACTCGCGAAGGCTCTTTACGTTTTTGGGTTTGGGGAATTCTTTGACCGCAATAATTTTCTGTGGACAGGGCTTAACTCCGTCCTCCCCTATTATGTGGCCGAGGTACGCTACCTCGCGGTGCAAAAATCCGCATTTCGACGGTTGTAGTTTAAGGTTCGCGTCCCGCAATCTTTGGGCAAGCTTGTTGAATTTGGACTTGTGCTCTGATAAACTTCTCGCGTAGATAACTATGTCATCCAGGTACACGAAGAGCTCCGTGCCCTGGAGACCCGATAAAATATTGTCCATTAGCCTCTGAAAGGTGGCGGGGGCGTTCCGTAGGCCGAAGGGCATCCTTTTGAACTCGTAGTGTCCGTAAGGGGTTGAGAATGCCGTTTTCGCCGCGTCTTCGGGTTCCATTTCGATCTGGTGGAACCCGCTGGCCAAATCGAAAACGCTAAAATATTTTGCACTGCCGAGTTGATCTAAGATTTCTAGGATGCTTGGTAACGGGTAGGCATCCGGGATCGACTTTTCGTTTAAAGACCTGAAATCGACTACCATACGCCACCTTTTGTTCCCGTCGGCGTCGGGTTTCTTCGGGACAATCCACAAAGGGCTATTGAATGGTGACTTGGAAGGAGCTACGATATTTTGTTCCAACAGCTCCTTCATCTGGTTATTGATTTCCTCTTTGTGGATTGGAGGATATCTATACTGTTTTACATGTACGGGTATTTCGTCGGTTGTTATAATTTTATGTTTTACCGCGTTAGTCTTTCCCAGAGGCTCACCCGGGAGGTGGAAGACGTCGTGGTATTCGTAAATGATTTGGTCGACGTGTGATCTCTCCTCTTTGCTGAGATGACTCGTACTTATTATGTCGGTGATCTCTTTACGTCGCGAGTTAGGAGAGCTGGATTCGAAGTATTGAGCAACTGAATGAATTGAAATTGAATTGGTCTCGCGTGATTCCGCGGTATACTCGATGCCTTCCACCTCCTCCAGCTCCATGGTCGGCATGGGGAGGTCGACAGCCTTGTCCGAAGTGTTTACGCAGTTAACGAATGCTTTTCCGTTAGAGATTTTGACTAAGCAATGCGGCACCATCACGCCTGGTGTTAATTCGCATTTTCTAATGTAGCCTATTTCCGGGCCGGTGGCGTTCACCGCGATACACGCGCTCGCGCGTGGTCCGATAATACACCTATCTGCTGATAAAAACGAGAATTTATTTCCGTTCCAGACCAGGCTTTTGGTTCTGAACGATATCTCTGCCTCTCCCGAGAGGAATGCTGCTCCCAAAATTCCGTCCGCAGGAATTGGGAACGTATCAGGCACCACGTGGAATTCCACCACTGCGTTTGCTATGTTGACGGTGGTAGAACCCAGGGTTGCAACGCTTTCGTCAGTGATCCCCGATATATTAATACTATTCGCGACATCTACGACTATGCTTGGGTTAAGGAGCGATGCCTTGATTATATTCGGCTCGGCTCCAGTGTCGATCATAAATTTTCCGGTGGAAGGAAAGTCGGGGGACGAAACCATTACGTGTGGCACTTTGGTATCGGGGCTTAATGTGACTCGCGACACTCTTCCTCTGGTACAGTGTGTTCGCTCGATAACGTCCGGATCGATTGTGGGCGCGAGTTTTCGGTTACCTCCCGTCGCGGGTTCGGGTGAGACGGGAGGGGCCTCCCGTTTCCCTGCTGTTCGCGTATGCGGTTGTTGTACTCTCGCTTGCGACATTCGTGAATGTCGTGTCCCGGCGTCTTGCAGTAATTGCAAAATTTCTGCTGGTTTCGCGGGTATGAAGAGGAATTACCTTCGCGTCTGGGTGGAGGTATGTATACGTCGCGGCTTGGTGTGGCGTAATTGCTGCGCGGTCGTTCGTAAGAGTCGTTGGTGGGAACTCGACGGTCGGGCTGCGGTGGCGTATCGCGATAAGGTGAGCGCGGCGGTTCGTGGGAACGCGCCTCGCGGAACGGTGCGGGCGACGGTGACCGATATCGGCTTATCTCGGCGCGGATGTTTGGTCTGGTGTCGCGTTGGGTTTCGCCCCGGTTATCGCAGAACCGAACCTCGCGGATGTTATGCTTCTCGTATCTCACCTTATCGAGCTCTAGTTCCTTAAAGACGCTTATCGCTTCGTCATACACGCGGTGGAGAGGTTTATCTCTAAGGGGCCTGAGCTGCGACCGAATCGTGGGAACGGATCCTCGAATGAGGCAGTCCCTCGTGAAGTCATCTATTTCAAATATATCGGTGCGGCTTCTGTTGCAATCGATTATTGCATCGCGCAGATCTTTGACGCGACTAATGTAGTCTAATATGTGTTCGTTCGGACGCATGAAAATATTCGACAACTCTCCGCGATAGTGGTCGACAGTGTGGCATGATCCGAAAACGTTTTTCAATCTGTCGCAAACTCCCGAGACTGTTCTTATAGGCCAGTCTTCTATTGCGATGTATGCGCGTCCGCGTAATTTACTGACTATTAATTTTGCGAGAGTACCTTCCGCGTGTGGAGGAATCAGGGTCCTGGCTCGGAGGCACGTGCGAGTGAATTGGAGGACCGGCGGTTGAGATCCGTCGAACGTGGGTATGGATTCGGCCGCGGCCTTCAATGTTAGTCCGGAATTTTCTGGTTCGGGCATACTGCCTGTGTTCTGATTCGTTATTCCTGAGGCGCCCGAAGAAAGGGGGTTTTGTACGCGCGTTGCTTCGGTTTTTAAGATTTCGAGTTGTTCGCGTAATTGGGCGTTCTCGTTGTGGATG
Source organism: Megalopta genalis (assembly GCF_051020955.1). NCBI lineage: Eukaryota > Metazoa > Arthropoda > Insecta > Hymenoptera > Halictidae > Megalopta > Megalopta genalis. Next base: position 13,215 of record NW_027477663.1, on the reverse strand, counting down.
GCTTCGCGGTCTAGGTCCATCTCTGACTGCGCTAGGGATACTTGAGATTGAAATTCCTCCTTTTTCCTCTCTAAGCTATTAGCTTGTTCTAGGAGGCGAGCCTCTTTATTAGCGAGGGTCTTCTGGATCGCGAATAATTCGTCCTGCGTTAACTGTTTGGACTTGAGGTCGTATGTTTGCGAGCGCGTAGAAACCGCTGGAGGATTCGCGGGCATCATGAGAGGTTTAGCGATCCCACCGCTGCCACCAAATTGTTACGTCCCGCGGCGTCGTTTCCCGAAAAATATATATATTCGCACGAATACCGCGGATCAAGACGTACGTTGCAAACCTTTGGGTACACACGCGACTCGTACGTTCGGTGTATTACCGGGATCTCATGCGTTCGCGAATAGGCGGTTTACAAAAGGCACTCACCGGACGGTCTAATACATCGGGTCGATAGACCGGGCGACCTCGAGGGCTCGGAGTGCGGCTTGCTTCAAGATGAACGTCGTGTAGCGCCTTCGACGTGGGTCTCCCTTCGCGTAGACTGGAGGGTAGGACGTGGTATCGTCTATGTCGATCGGACGGGGCTCGCTCCACTGGACCAGCTCGACGTATGGATGTCTCACGGCTCGCTGAAGCTGGGCGATGATACGGGCCTCGTAGTTTCGTTGGCGGTCGAATCTCCGTGAGCCGTCAGCGATCGCGCTGGTTTTTCGGCAAAGCTTCCGAAGCTGATATTTACGACCGGCGCGTTTTGGCATGGGGAGCTTATGTCGCTTAGAAGGACTGTTGTCAGGTTCCAACCGAAAGCCTCAAGTCTCTATACCGAGCATTCAGGGTGAGCTCCGTGCGTATATTAACTTGGCAGTCAGAAGGGTTTAGACAACCGTTCGACCATAGGCGACACTCGTTTCCTTTGCCGTGAAGAAGTTGGGATTGAAGATTGAAGGGTACGACAATAACTAAGTATTAAAGAATATATTCAAGATTAAGATACACTTAGACTCCTAATATTAACTACGACTGGGAGTAGAGTTGAAATAGTAAAGTGCGGGGAGGTCTCCAGAGGAAGTCGTTCCTCGGTGGAGCTGGGAGTAGAACTGACGATCTTCGCTGGTGCTCTGACCTCCTTCGGTTGTGGGGGCGCTGCTGCTCCGGGGAGGTACGAGTGGGGCGTACCGTGTGGTGGGGAATCCTCCGGAGTGGGGATGCCGGGGAATGCTGGTGAGTCGGCTAGCGGAGCGCGTCTTTGGTGTTCTATAGCTAACGCTTGCACACGTCTTACGGTATTACGCATATGGTAACATCAGTGGAAGAGTCGGTAAACGCTTGAACGCTTCTTATGGTATTACTCGTATGGTAACGTTGGTGGAGGTGTCGGTAATGGGTTGAACGGTAGGATGGGTATCGGGAGAGCGTAGGATAGGGGCTTGAATGTAGTATATCTTCCTATAACTAGTTCGGGTTAATATATATAATCTATGTTCTTATGGCTAGGTCGATTTGAAGGCTCGGGCCTGAAAAGGGTGTCAAATTACGATGTAATTTGACACCTATTTCCAAAATTTTTCGAGCGCCCGGCGCTCGACCCGGCAAGGCGTTGGCTTGCCGAATCCGCATTTATATGGTTACATCAATACGTCGGGAGACGTAACAAAATCAACGCGAAACATACGATTTAGCAGAAATATCATCCGATATACACGGTATCGCTTCAAATTCGTGAGAAATAGCGATTTTAAACAAACGATTTAGCTTCAAATTCATGCGAAATGAACAATTTAGCTTCAGATTCATGCGAAATACACGAATTAGCTTTAAATCAACACGAAACATACGATTTAACTTCAATATCATGCGATATACACGATTTCGCTTCAAATTCGTGCGAAATAGCGATTTTAAACAAACGATTTAGCTTCAAATTCATGTGATATGAACAATTTAGCTTCAGATTCATGCGAAATACACGAATTAGCTTTAAATCAACGCGAAACATACGATTTAGCTTCAATATCATGCGATATACACGATTTCGCTTCAAATTCGTGCGAAATAGCGATTTTAAACAAACGATTTAGCTTCAAATTCATGTGATATGAACAATTTAGCTTCAGATTAATGCGAAATACACGAAATAGCTTTAAATCAACGCGAAACATACGATTTAGCTTCAATATCATGCGATATACACGATTTCGCTTCAAATTCGTGCGAAATAGCGATTTTAAACAAACGATTTAGCTTTAAATTCATGTGATATGAACTATTTAGCTTCAGATTCATGCGAAATACACGAATTAGCTTTAAATCAACGCGAAACATACGATTTAGCTTCAATATCATGCGATATACACGATTTCGCTTCAAATTCGTGCGAAATAGCGATTTTAAACAAACGATTTAGCTTCAAATTCATGTGATATGAACAATTTAGCTTCAGATTAATGCGAAATACACGAATTAGCTTTAAATCAACGCGAAACATACGATTTAGCAGAAATATCATGCGATATACACGATTTCGCTTCAAATTCGTGAGAAATAGCGATTTTAAACAAACGATTTAGCTTCAAATTCATGCGAAATGAACAATTTAGCTTCAGATTCATGCGAAATACACGAATTAGCTTTAAATCAACGCGAAACATACGATTTAACTTCAATATCAAGCGATATACACGATTTCGCTTCAAATTCGTGAGAAATAGCGATTTTAAACAAACGATTTAGCTTCAAATTCATGTGATATGAACAATTTAGCTTCAGATTCATGCGAAATACACGAATTAGCTTTAAATCAACGCGAAACATACGATTTAGCAGAAATATCATGCGATATACACGATTTCGCTTTAAATTCGTGAGAAATAGCGATTTTAAACAAACGATTTAGCTTCAAATTCATGCGAAATGAACAATTTAGCTTCAGATTCATGCGAAATACGCGAATTAGCTTTAAATCAACGCGAAACATACGATTTAACTTCAATATCAAGCGATATACACGATTTCGCTTCAAATTCGTGAGAAATAGCGATTTTAAACAAACGATTTAGCTTCAAATTCATGCGAAATGAACAATTTAGCTTCAGATTCATGCGAAATACACGAATTAGCTTTAAATCAACGCGAAACATACGATTTAGCTTCAATATCATGCGATATACACGATTTCGCTTCAAATTCGTGCGAAATAGCGATTTTAAACAAACGATTTAGCTTCAAATTCATGTGATATGAACTATTTAGCTTCAGATTAATGCGAAATACACGAAATAGCTTTAAATCAACGCGAAACATACGATTTAGCTTCAATATCATGCGATATACACGATTTCGCTTCAAATTCGTTCGAAATAGCGATCTTAAACAAACGATTTAGCTTCAAATTCATGTGATATGAACAATTTAGCTTCAGATTAATGCGAAATACACGAATTAGCTCTAAATCAACGCGAAACATACGATTTAGCAGAAATATCATGCGATATACACGTTTTCGCTTCAAATTCTTGCGAAATAGCGATTTTAAACAAACGATTTAGCTTCAAATTCATGTGATATGAACTTTTTAGCTTCAGATTAATGCGAAATACACGAAATAGCTTTAAATCAACGCGAAACATACGATTTAGCTTCAATATCATGCGATATACACGATTTCGCTTCAAATTCCTGCGAAATAGCGATTTTAAACAAACGATTTAGCTTCAAATTCATGTGATATGAACTATTTAGCTTCAGATTAATGCGAAATACACGAATTAGCTTTAAATCAACGCGAAACATACGATTTAGCTTCAATATCATGCGATATACACGATTTCGCTTCAAATTCGTTCGAAATAGCGATTTTAAACAAACGATTTAGCTTCAAATTCATGTGATATGAACAATTTAGCTTCAGATTAATGCGAAATACACGAATTAGCTTTAAATCAACGCGAAACATACGATTTAACTTCAATATCAAGCGATATACACGATTTCGCTTCAAATTCGTGAGAAATAGCGATTTTAAACAAACGATTTAGCTTCAAATTCATGTGATATGAACAATTTAGCTTCAGATTAATGCGAAATACACGAATTAGCTTTAAATCAACGCGAAACATACGATTTAGCAGAAATATCATGCGATATACACGATTTCGCTTCTAATTCTTGCGAAATAGCGATTTTAAACAAACGATTTCGCTTCAAATTCATGCGAAATGAACAATTTAGCTTCAGATTCATGCGAAATACACGAATTAGCTTTATATCAACGCGAAACATACGATTTAGCTTCAATATCATGCGATATACACGATTTCGCTTCAAATTCGTTCGAAATAGCGATCTTAAACAAACGATTTAGCTTCAAATTCATGTGATATGAACAATTTAGCTTCAGATTAATGCGAAATACACGAATTAGCTCTAAATCAACGCGAAACATACGATTTAGCAGAAATATCATGCGATATACACGTTTTCGCTTCAAATTCTTGCGAAATAGCGATTTTAAACAAACGATTTAGCTTCAAATTCATGTGATATGAACTTTTTAGCTTCAGATTAATGCGAAATACACGAAATAGCTTTAAATCAACGCGAAACATACGATTTAGCTTCAATATCATGCGATATACACGATTTCGCTTCAAATTCCTGCGAAATAGCGATTTTAAACAAACGATTTAGCTTCAAATTCATGTGATATGAACTATTTAGCTTCAGATTAATGCGAAATACACGAATTAGCTTTAAATCAACGCGAAACATACGATTTAGCTTCAATATCATGCGATATACACGATTTCGCTTCAAATTCGTTCGAAATAGCGATTTTAAACAAACGATTTAGCTTCAAATTCATGTGATATGAACAATTTAGCTTCAGATTAATGCGAAATACACGAATTAGCTTTAAATCAACGCGAAACATACGATTTAACTTCAATATCAAGCGATATACACGATTTCGCTTCAAATTCGTGAGAAATAGCGATTTTAAACAAACGATTTAGCTTCAAATTCATGTGATATGAAAAATTTAGCTTCAGATTAATGCGAAATACACGAATTAGCTTTAAATCAACGCGAAACATACGATTTAGCAGAAATATCATGCGATATACACGATTTCGCTTCTAATTCTTGCGAAATAGCGATTTTAAACAAACGATTTCGCTTCAAATTCATGCGAAATGAACAATTTAGCTTCAGATTCATGCGAAATACACGAATTAGCTTTAAATCAACACGAAACATACGATTTAACTTCAATATCATGCGATATACACGATTTCGCTTCAAATTCCTGCGAAATAGCGATTTTAAACAAACGATTTAGCTTCAAATTCATGTGATATGAACAATTTAGCTTCAGATTCATGCGAAATACACGAATTAGCTTTAAATCAACGCGAAACATACGATTTAGCTTCAATATCATGCGATATACACGATTTCGCTTCAAATTCGTGCGAAATAGCGATTTTAAACAAACGATTTAGCTTCAAATTCATGTGATATGAACAATTTAGCTTCAGATTAATGCGAAATACACGAATTAGCTTTAAATCAACGCGAAACATACGATTTAGCAGAAATATCATGCGATATACACGATTTCGCTTCAAATTCGTGAGAAATAGCGATTTTAAACAAACGATTTAGCTTCAAATTCATGTGATATGAACAATTTAGCTTCAGATTCATGCGAAATACACGAATTAGCTTTAAATCAACGCGAAACATACGATTTAGCAGAAATATCATGCGATATACACGATTTCGCTTCAAATTCGTGAGAAATAGCGATTTTAAACAAACGATTTAGCTTCAAATTCATGCGAAATGAACAATTTAGCTTCAGATTCATGCGAAATACACGAATTAGCTTTAAATCAACGCGAAACATACGATTTAACTTCAATATCAAGCGATATACACGATTTCGCTTCAAATTCGTGAGAAATAGCGATTTTAAACAAACGATTTAGCTTCAAATTCATGCGAAATGAACAATTTAGCTTCAGATTCATGCGAAATACACGAATTAGCTTTAAATCAACGCGAAACATACGATTTAGCTTCAATATCATGCGATATACACGATTTCGCTTCAAATTCGTGCGAAATAGCGATTTTAAACAAACGATTTAGCTTCAAATTCATGTGATATGAACAATTTAGCTTCAGATTAATGCGAAATACACGAAATAGCTTTAAATCAACGCGAAACATACGATTTAGCTTCAATATCATGCGATATACACGATTTCGCTTCAAATTCGTTCGAAATAGCGATCTTAAACAAACGATTTAGCTTCAAATTCATGTGATATGAACAATTTAGCTTCAGATTAATGCGAAATACACGAATTAGCTCTAAATCAACGCGAAACATACGATTTAGCAGAAATATCATGCGATATACACGTTTTCGCTTCAAATTCTTGCGAAATAGCGATTTTAAACAAACGATTTAGCTTCAAATTCATGTGATATGAACTATTTAACTTCAGATTCATGCGAAATACACGAATTAGCTTTAAATCAACGCGAAACATACGATTTAACTTCAATATCAAGCGATATACACGATTTCGCTTCAAATTCGTGAGAAATAGCGACTTTAAACAAACGATTTAGCTTCAAATTCATGCGAAATGAACAATTTAGCTTCAGATTCATGCGAAATACACGAATTAGCTTTAAATCAACGCGAAACATACGATTTAGCTTCAATATCATGCGATATACACGATTTCGCTTCAAATTCGTGAGAAATAGCGATTTTAAACAAACGATTTAGCTTCAAATTCATGCGAAATGAACTATTTAACTTCAGATTCATGCGAAATACACGAATTAGCTTTAAATCAACGCGAAATATACGATTTAGCTTCAATATCATGCAATATACACGATTTCGCTTCAAATTCGTGCGAAATAGCGATTTTAAACAAACGATTTAGCTTCAAATTCATGTGATATGAACTTTTTAGCTTCAGATTAATGCGAAATACACGAAATAGCTTTAAATCAACGCGAAACATACGATTTAGCTTCAATATCATGCGATATACACGATTTCGCTTCAAATTACTGCGAAATAGCGATTTTAAACAAACGATTTAGCTTCAAATTCATGCGAAATGAACAATTTAGCTTCAGATTCATGCGAAATACACGAATTAGCTTTAAATCAACGCGAAACATACGATTTAACTTCAATATCAAGCGATATACACGATTTCGCTTCAAATTCGTTCGAAATAGCGATCTTAAACAAACGATTTAGCTTCAAATTCATGTGATATGAACAATTTAGCTTCAGATTAATGCGAAATACACGAATTAGCTCTAAATCAACGCGAAACATACGATTTAGCAGAAATATCATGCGATATACACGTTTTCGCTTCAAATTCTTGCGAAATAGCGATTTTAAACAAACGATTTAGCTTCAAATTCATGTGATATGAACTATTTAACTTCAGATTAATGCGAAATACACGAATTAGCTTTAAATCAACGCGAAACATACGATTTAGCAGAAATATCATGCGATATACACGATTTCGCTTCTAATTCTTGCGAAATAGCGATTTTAAACAAACGATTTCGCTTCAAATTCATGCGAAATGAACAATTTAGCTTCAGATTCATGCGAAATACACGAATTAGCTTTAAATCAACGCGAAACATACGATTTAGCTTCAATATCATGCGATATACACGATTTCGCTTCAAATTCTTGCGAAATAGCGATTTTAAACAAACGATTTAGCTTCAAATTCATGCGAAATGAACAATTTAGCTTCAGATTCATGCGAAATACACGAATTAGCTTTAAATCAACGCGAAACATACGATTTAACTTCAATATCAAGCGATATACACGATTTCGCTTCAAATTCGTTCGAAATAGCGATCTTAAACAAACGATTTAGCTTCAAATTCATGTGATATGAACAATTTAGCTTCAGATTAATGCGAAATACACGAATTAGCTCTAAATCAACGCGAAACATACGATTTAGCAGAAATATCATGCGATATACACGTTTTCGCTTCAAATTCTTGCGAAATAGCGATTTTAAACAAACGATTTAGCTTCAAATTCATGTGATATGAACTATTTAACTTCAGATTCATGCGAAATACACGAATTAGCTTTAAATCAACGCGAAACATACGATTTAACTTCAATATCAAGCGATATACACGATTTCGCTTCAAATTCGTGAGAAATAGCGATTTTAAACAAACGATTTAGCTTCAAATTCATGTGATATGAACTATTTAACTTCAGATTAATGCGAAATACACGAATTAGCTTTAAATCAACGCGAAACATACGATTTAGCAGAAATATCATGCGATATACACGATTTCGCTTCTAATTCTTGCGAAATAGCGATTTTAAACAAACGATTTCGCTTCAAATTCATGCGAAATGAACAATTTAGCTTCAGATTCATGCGAAATACACGAATTAGCTTTAAATCAACGCGAAACATACGATTTAGCTTCAATATCATGCGATATACACGATTTCGCTTCAAATTCTTGCGAAATAGCGATTTTAAACAAACGATTTAGCTTCAAATTCATGCGAAATGAACAATTTAGCTTCAGATTCATGCGAAATACACGAATTAGCTTTAAATCAACGCGAAACATACGATTTAACTTCAATATCAAGCGATATACACGATTTCGCTTCAAATTCGTTCGAAATAGCGATCTTAAACAAACGATTTAGCTTCAAATTCATGTGATATGAACAATTTAGCTTCAGATTAATGCGAAATACACGAATTAGCTCTAAATCAACGCGAAACATACGATTTAGCAGAAATATCATGCGATATACACGTTTTCGCTTCAAATTCTTGCGAAATAGCGATTTTAAACAAACGATTTAGCTTCAAATTCATGTGATATGAACAATTTAGCTTCAGATTAATGCGAAATACACGAATTAGCTCTAAATCAACGCGAAACATACGATTTAGCAGAAATATCATGCGATATACACGATTTCGCTTCAAATTCTTGCGAAATAGCGATTTTAAACAAACGATTTAGCTTCAAATTCATGCGAAATGAACTATTTAACTTCAGATTCATGCGAAATACACGAATTTGCTTTAAATCAACGCGAAACATACGATTTAGCTTCAATATCATGCGATATACACGATTTCGCTTCAAATTCGTGCGAAATAGCGATTTTAAACAAACGATTTAGCTTCAAATTCATGTGATATGAACAATTTAGCTTCAGATTAATGCGAAATACACGAAATAGCTTTAAATCAACGCGAAACATACGATTTAGCTTCAATATCATGCGATATACACGATTTCGCTTCAAATTCCTGCGAAATAGCGATTTTAAACAAACGATTTAGCTTCAAATTCATGTGATATGAACTATTTAGCTTCAGATTAATGCGAAATACACGAATTAGCTTTAAATCAACGCGAAACATACGATTTAGCTTCAATATCATGCGATATACACGATTTCGCTTCTAATTCGTTCGAAATAGCGATTTTAAACAAACGATTTAGCTTCAAATTCATGTGATATGAACAATTTAGCTTCAGATTAATGCGAAATACACGAATTAGCTTTAAATCAACGCGAAACATACGATTTAACTTCAATATCAAGCGATATACACGATTTCGCTTCAAATTCGTGAGAAATAGCGATTTTAAACAAACGATTTAGCTTCAAATTCATGTGATATTAACAATTTAGCTTCAGATTAATGCGAAATACACGAATTAGCTTTAAATCAACGCGAAACATACGATTTAGCAGAAATATCATGCGATATACACGATTTCGCTTCTAATTCTTGCGAAATAGCGATTTTAAACAAACGATTTAGCTTCAAATTCATGCGAAATGAACAATTTAGCTTCAGATTCATGCGAAATACACGAATTAGCTTTAAATCAACGCGAAACATACGATTTAGCTTCAATATCATGCGATATACACGATTTCGCTTCAAATTCTTGCGAAATAGCGATTTTAAACAAACGATTTAGCTTCAAATTCATGCGAAATGAACAATTTAGCTTCAGATTCATGCGAAATACCCGAATTAGCTTTAAATCAACGCGAAACATACGATTTAACTTCAATATCAAGCGATATACACGATTTCGCTTCAAATTCGTTCGAAATAGCGATCTTAAACAAACGATTTAGCTTCAAATTCATGTGATATGAACAATTTAGCTTCAGATTAATGCGAAATACACGAATTAGCTCTAAATCAACGCGAAACATACGATTTAGCAGAAATATCATGCGATATACACGTTTTCGCTTCAAATTCTTGCGAAATAGCGATTTTAAACAAACGATTTAGCTTCAAATTCATGTGATATGAACTATTTAACTTCAGATTCATGCGAAATACACGAATTAGCTTTAAATCAACGCGAAACATACGATTTAACTTCAATATCAAGCGATATACACGATTTCGCTTCAAATTCGTGAGAAATAGCGATTTTAAACAAACGATTTAGCTTCAAATTCATGCGAAATAAACAATTTAGCTTCAGATTCATGCGAAATACACGAATTAGCTTTAAATCAACGCGAAACATACGATTTAGCTTCAATATCATGCGATATACACGATTTCGCTTCAAATTCCTGCGAAATAGCGATTTTAAACAAACGATTTAGCTTCAAATTCATGTGATATGAACAATTTAGCTTCAGATTCATGCGAAATACACGAATTAGCTTTAAATCAACGCGAAACATACGATTTAGCTTCAATATCATGCGATATACACGATTTCGCTTCAAATTCGTGCGAAATAGCGATTTTAAACAAACGATTTAGCTTCAAATTCATGTGATATGAACAATTTAGCTTCAGATTAATGCGAAATACACGAATTAGCTTTAAATCAACGCGAAACATACGATTTAGCAGAAATATCATGCGATATACACGATTTCGCTTCAAATTCGTGAGAAATAGCGATTTTAAACAAACGATTTAGCTTCAAATTCATGCGAAATGAACAATTTAGCTTCAGATTCATGCGAAATACACGAATTAGCTTTAAATCAACGCGAAACATACGATTTAACTTCAATATCAAGCGATATACACGATTTCGCTTCAAATTCGTGAGAAATAGCGATTTTAAACAAACGATTTAGCTTCAAATTCATGTGATATGAACAATTTAGCTTCAGATTCATGCGAAATACACGAATTAGCTTTAAATCAACGCGAAACATACAATTTAGCAGAAATATCATGCGATATACACGATTTCGCTTCAAATTCGTGAGAAATAGCGATTTTAAACAAACGATTTAGCTTCAAATTCTTGCGAAATGAACAATTTAGCTTCAGATTCATGCGAAATACACGAATTAGCTTTAAATCAACGCGAAACATACGATTTAACTTCAATATCAAGCGATATACACGATTTCGCTTCAAATTCGTTCGAAATAGCGATTTTAAACAAACGATTTAGCTTCAAATTCATGTGATATGAACAATTTAGCTTCAGATTCATGCGAAATACACGAATTAGCTTTAAATCAACACGAAACATACGATTTAACTTCAATATCATGCGATATACACGATTTCGCTTCAAATTCCTGCGAAATAGCGATTTTAAACAAACGATTTAGCTTCAAATTCATGTGATATGAACAATTTAGCTTCAGATTCATGCGAAATACACGAATTAGCTTTAAATCAACGCGAAACATACGATTTAGCTTCAATATCATGCGATATACACGATTTCGCTTCAAATTCGTGCGAAATAGCGATTTTAAACAAACGATTTAGCTTCAAATTCATGTGATATGAACAATTTAGCTTCAGATTAATGCGAAATACACGAATTAGCTTTAAATCAACGCGAAACATACGATTTAACTTCAATATCAAGCGATATACACGATTTCGCTTCAAATTCGTTCGAAATAGCGATTTTAAACAAACGATTTAGTTTCAAATTCATGTGATATGAACAATTTAGCTTCAGATTCATGCGAAATACACGAATTAGCTTTAAATCAACGCGAAACATACGATTTAGCAGAAATATCATGCGATATACACGATTTCGCTTCAAATTCGTGAGAAATAGCGATTTTAAACAAACGATTTAGCTTCAAATTCATGCGAAATGAACAATTTAGCTTCAGATTCATGCGAAATACACGAATTAGCTTTAAATCAACGCGAAACATACGATTTAACTTCAATATCAAGCGATATACACGATTTCGCTTCAAATTCGTGAGAAATAGCGATTTTAAACAAACGATTTAGCTTCAAATTCATGTGATATGAACAATTTAGCTTCAGATTAATGCGAAATACACGAATTAGCTTTAAATCAACGCGAAACATACGATTTAGCAGAAATATCATGCGATATACACGATTTCGCTTCTAATTCTTGCGAAATAGCGATTTTAAACAAACGATTTCGCTTCAAATTCATGCGAAATGAACAATTTAGCTTCAGATTAATGCGAAATACACGAATTAGCTTTAAATCAACGCGAAACATACGATTTAGCTTCAATATCATGCGATATAGACGATTTCGCTTCAAATTCTTGCGAAATAGCGATTTTAAACAAACGATTTAGCTTCAAATTCATGTGATATGAACTATTTAACTTCAGATTCATGCGAAATGCACGAATTAGCTTTAAATCAACGCGAAACATACGATTTAGCTTCAATATCATGCGATATACATGATTTCGCTTCAAATTCGTGCGAAATAGCGATTTTAAACAAACAATTTAGCTTCAAATTCATGTGATATGAACTATTTAGCTTCAGATTAATGCGAAATACACGAATTAGCTTTAAATCAACGCGAAACATACGATTTAGCTTCAATATCATGCGATATACACGATTTCGCTTCAAATTCGTGCGAAATAGCGATTTTAAACAAACGATTTAGCTTCAAATTCATGTGATATGAACAATTTAGCTTCAGATTCATGCGAAATACACGAATTAGCTTTAAATCAACGCGAAACATACGATTTAACTTCAATATCAAGCGATATACACGATTTCGCTTCAAATTCGTTCGAAATAGCGATTTTAAACAAACGATTTAGCTTCAAATTCATGCGAAATGAACAATTTAGCTTCAGATTCATGCGAAATACACGAATTAGCT
>NW_027477662.1:0-61479 GCF_051020955.1 Megalopta genalis | reverse complement strand
CGAATTGATTTGAAGCTAAATCATGTGTTTCGCTTGGATTTGAAGCTGTCTCGTTTGTTTCGTCAGCATTTGAAGCTACATCACTTATATTGCAACTATCTGACGTTAAATCATTTGTTTCGCATAGATTTGAAGATAATCCTTCTACTTCGAATTGATTTGAAGCTAAATCATGTGTTCGCTTGGATATGAAGCTAACTCGTTTGTTTCGTCTCCACTTGAAGCTATATCTCTTATATCGCAAGTATCTGAAGCTAAATCATTTGTATCGCATGGATATGAAGCTAATCCTTCTACATCGCATGAATTTGAAGCTAAATCATGTGTTTGGCTTGGATATGATGCTAACTCGTTTGTTTCGTCTGAATTGGAAGCTATATCTCTTATATCGCAAGTATCTGAAGCTAAATCATTTGTATCTCATGGATTTGAAGCTAAAGCTTCTACATAGCATTGATTTGAAGATTAATCATGTGTTTTTGCGTGGATTTGAAGCTAACTCGTTTGTTTCTCCTGCATTTAAAGCTATACCACTTAGATCGCATGTATCTGATGCTAAATCATTTGTTTCGCATGGATTTGAATCTAATCCTTCTACTTCGAATTGATTTTGAAGCACAATCATTTGCTTCGCATGAATTTGAAGTTAAACCTTCTATATCGCATTGATTTGAAGATAAATCATGTATTTCGAGTGGATTTGAAGCTAAACCTTCTACATCGCATTGATTTGAAGCTAAATCATGTGTTTCGCTTGGATATGAAGCTAACTCGTTTGTTTCGTCTCCACTTGAAGCTATATCTCTTATATCGCAAGTATCTGAAGCTATATCGTTTGTGTTGCATGGATTTGAAGCTAAACCTTCTATATCGCATTGATTTAAAGCTAAATCATGTCTTTCGGTTGGATATGAAGCTAACTCGTTTGTTTCGTCTGCATTTGAAGCTATATCTCTTATATCGCAAGTATCTGAAGCTATATCGTTCGTGTCGCATGGATTAGAAGCTAAACATTCTATATCGCATTGATTTGAATCTAAATCATGTGTTTCGCGTGGATTTGAAGCTAATCCTTCTACATCGCATTGATTTGAAGCTAAATCATGTGTTTCGCTTGATTTGAAGCTAACTCGTTTCTTTCGTCTGCATTTGAAGCTATATCACTTATATCGCAACTATCTGATGTTAAATCATTTGTTTCGCATGGATTTGAATCTAACTCGTTTGTTTCGTCTGCATTTGAAGCTATATCACTTATTTCCCAAGTGTTTGAAGCTAAATCATTTTTTTCGCGTGGATTTGAAGCAAAACCTTCTACATCGCATTGATTTGAAGCTAAATCATGGGTTTCGCTAGGATTTGAAGCTATCTCGTTTGTTTCGTCTGCCTTTGGAGCTATCTCACTTATATCGCAACTATCTGATGTTAAATCATTTGTTTCGCATTGATTTGAATCTAATCCTTCTACTTCGAAATGATATGAAGCTAAATCATGTGCTTCGCATGGATTTGAAGCTAACTCGTTTGTTTCGTCTGCATTTGAAGCTATATCTCTTATATCCCAAGTGTTTGAAGCTAAATCATTTTTTTCGCGTGGATTTGAAGCTAAACATTCTACATCGCATTGATTTGAAGCTAAATCATGTGTTTCGCATGGATTAGAAGCTAACTCGTTTGCTTCGTCTGCATTTGAAGCTATATCACTTATATCCCAAGTGTTTGAATCTAAATCATTTGTTTCGCATGTATTTGAAGCTAAAGCTTCTACATCTCATTGATTTGAAGCTAAATCATGTGCTTCGCATGGATTTGAAGCTATCTCTTTTGTTTCGTCCGCATTTGAAGCTATATCTCTTATATCGCAATTATCTGAAGCTATATCATTTGTGTCGCATGGATTTGAAACTAAACGTTCTATATCGCATTGATTTGTAGCTAAATCATGTGTTTCGCGTGGATTTGAAGCTAAACCTTCTACATCGCATTGATTTGAAGCTAAATCATGTGTTTCGCTTGGATTTGAAGCTATCTCGTTTGTTTCGTCTGCATTTGGAGGTAAATCACTTATATCGCAACTATCTGATGTTAAATCATTTGTTTCGAATGGATTTGAAGCTAAATCTTCAACACTGCAAAGATTTGCAGCTAAATCATGTGTTTCGCATTGATTTGAAGCTAACTCGTTTGTTTCTCCTGCATTTGAAGCTATCTCACTTATATCGCAACTATCTGATGTTAAATCATTTGTTTCGCATAGATTTGAACTAATCCTTCTACTTCGAAATGATATGAAGCTAAATCATGTGCTTCGCATGGATTTGAAGCTAACTCGTTTGTTTCGTCTGAATTTGGAGCTAAATCACTTATATCGCAACTATCTGATGTTAAATCATTTGTTTCGAATGGATTTGAAGCTAAATCTTCAACACTGCAAAGATTTGCAGCTAAATCATGTGTTTCGCATTGATTTGAAGCTAACTCGTTTGTTTCTCCTGCATTTGAAGCTATCTCACTTATATCGCAACTATCTGATGTTAAATCATTTGTTTCGCATAGATTTGAACTAATCCTTCTACTTCGAAATGATATGAAGCTAAATCATGTGCATCGCATGGATATGAAGCTAACTCGTTTGTTTCGTCTGCATTTGAAGCTATATCTCTTATATCGCAAGTATCTGAAGCTATATCGTTTGTGTCGCATGGATTTGAAGCTAAACATTCTATATCGTATTGATTTGAAGCTAAATCATGTATTTCGCGTGGATTTGAAGCTAAACCTTCTACATCGCATTGATTTGAAGCTAAATCATGATTTTCGCTTGGATTTGATGCTATCTAGTTTGTTTCGTCTGCATTTGAAGCTATATCACTTATATCGCAACTATTTGATGTAAAATCGTTTGTGTCGCACGGATTTGAAGCTAAATCTTCTATATCGCATTTATTTGCAGCTGAATCATGTGTTTCGCTTGGATTTGAAGCTCACTCGTTTGCTTCGTCTGCATTTGAAGCTATATCACTTATATCGCATGTACCTGATGCTGAATCATTTGTGTCGCATGGATTTGAAGCTAATCCTTCTACTTCGAATTGATTTGAAGCTAAATCATGTCTTTTGCTTGGATATGAAGCTAACTCATTTGTTTCGTTTGCATTTGAAGCTATATCACATATATCCCAAGCGTTTCAAAGAAAATCATTTGTTCTAATGGATTTGAAGCTAAACCTTCTATATCGCATTGACTTAAAGCTAAATCATGTCTTTCGGTTGGATATGAAACTAACTCGTTTGTTTCGTCTGCATTTGAAGCTACATCTCTTATATCGCAAGTATCTGAAGCTATATCGTTTGTGTCGCATGGATTTGAAGCTAAACATTCTATATCGCTTTGATTTGAAGCTAAATCATGTGTTTCGCGTGGATTTGAAGCTAAACCTTCTACATCGCATTGATTTGAATCTAAATCATGTGTTTCGCTTGATTTGAAGCTATCTCGTTTGTTTCGTCTGCATTTGAAGCTATATCACTTATATCGCAACTATCTGATGTTAAATCATTTGTTTCGCATGGATTTGAATCTAACTCGTTTGTTTCGTCTGCATTTGAAGCTATATCACTTATATCCCAAGTGTTTGAAGCTGAATCATTTGTTTCGCATGGATTTGAAGCTAAAGCTTCTACATCTCATTGATTTGAAGCTAAATCATGTGCTTCGCATGGATTTGAAGCTATCTCTTTTGTTTCTTCTGCATTTGAAGCTATATCTCTTATATCGCAAGTATCTGAAGCTATATCATTTGTGTCCCATGGATTTGAAGCTAAACCTTCTATATCGCATTGATTTGAAGCTAAATCATGTGTTTCGCGTGGATTTGAAGCTAAACCTTCTACATCGCATTGATTTGAAGATAAATCATGTATTTCGAGTGGATTTGAAGCTAAACCTTCTACATCGCATTGATTTGAAGCTAAACCTTCTACATCGCATTGATTTGAAGCTAAATCATGTGTTTCGCTTGGATTTGAAGCTATCTCGTTTGTTTCGTCAGCATTTGAAGCTATATCACTTATATTGCAACTATCTGACGTTAAATCATTTGTTTCGCATAGATTTGAAGATAATCCTTCTACTTCGAATTGATTTGAAGCTAAATCATGTGTTTCGCTTGGATATGAAGCTAACTCGTTTGTTTCGTCTCCACCTGAAGCTATATCTCTTATATCGCAAGTATCTGAAGCTATATCGTTTGTGTTGCATGGATTTGAAGCTAAACATTCTATATCGCATTGATTTGAAGCTAAATCATGTGTTTCGCGTGGATTTGAAGCTAAACCTTCTACATCGCATTGATTTGAAGTTAAATCATGTGTTTCGCTTGGATTTGATGCTATCCAGTTTGTTTCGTCTGCATTTGAAGCTATATCACTTATATCGCAACTATTTGACGTTAAATCATTTGTGTCGCACGGATTTGAAACTAAATCTTCTATATCGCATTTATTTGCAGCTGAATCATGTGTTTCGCTTGGATTTGAAGCTCAGTCGTTTGCATCGTCTGCATTTGAAGCTATATCACTTATATCCCACGTATTTGAAGCTAAATCATTTGTTTCGTATGGATTTGAAGCTAATCGTTCTATATCGCATTGATTTGAAGCTAAATCATGCGATTTGCTTGGATTTGGAGATATCTCTTTTGTTTCGTCTGCATATGAAGCTATATCACTTATATCGCATGTACCTGATTCTGAATCATTTGTGTCGCATGGATTTGAAGCTAATCCTTCTACTTCGAATTGATTTGAAGCTAAATCATGTCTTTTGCTTGTATATGAAGCTAACTCATTTGTTTCGTTTGCATTTGAAGCTATATCACATATATTCCAAGCTTTTCAAAGAAAATCATTTGTTCTAATGGATTTGAAGCTAAACCTTCTATATCGCATTGATTTAAAGCTAAATCATGTCTTTCGGTTGGATATGAAGCTAACTCGTTTGTTTCGTCTGCATTTGAAGCTATGTCACTTATATCGCAACTATCTGATGCTGAATCATTTGTGTCGCATGGATTTGAAGCTAATCCTTCTACTTCGAATTGATTTGAAGCTAAATCATGTCTTTTGCTTGGATATGAAGCTAACTCATTTGTTTCGTTTGCATTTGAAGCTATACCACATATATCCCAAGCGTTTCAAAGAAAATCATTTGTTCTAATGGATTTGAAGCTAAACCTTCTATATCGCATTGATTTGAAGCTAAATCATGTGTTTCGCGTGGATTTGAAGCTAAACCTTCTACATCGCATTGATTTGAAGATAAATCATGTATTTCGAGTGGATTTGAAGCTAAACCTTCTACATCGCATTGATTTGAAGCTAAATCAAGTGTTTCGCTTGGATTTGAAGCTATCTCGTTTGTTTCGTCAGCATTTGAAGCTATATCACTTATATTGCAACTATCTGACGTTAAATCATTTGTTTCGCATAGATTTGAAGATAATCCTTCTACTTCGAATTGATTTGAAGCTAAATCATGTGTTCGCTTGGATATGAAGCTAACTCGTTTGTTTCGTCTCCACTTGAAGCTATATCTCTTATATCGCAAGTATCTGAAGCTAAATCATTTGTATCTCATGGATTTGAAGCTAAAGCTTCTACATAGCATTGATTTGAAGATTAATCATGTGTTTTTGCGTGGATTTGAAGCTAACTCGTTTGTTTCTCCTGCATTTAAAGCTATACCACTTAGATCGCATGTATCTGATGCTAAATCATTTGTTTCGCATGGATTTGAATCTAATCCTTCTACTTCGAATTGATTTTGAAGCACAATCATTTGCTGCGCATGAATTTGAAGTTAAACCTTCTATATCGCATTGATTTGAAGATAAATCATGTATTTCGAGTGGATTTGAAGCTAAACCTTCTACATCGCATTGATTTGAAGCTAAATCATGTGTTTCGCTTGGATATGAAGCTAACTCGTTTGTTTCGTCTCCACTTGAAGCTATATCTCTTATATCGCAAGTATCTGAAGCTATATCGTTTGTGTTGCATGGATTTGAAGCTAAACCTTCTATAACGCATTGATTTAAAGCTAAATCATGTCTTTCGGTTGGATATGAAGCTAACTCGTTTGTTTCGTCTGCATTTGAAGCTATATCTCTTATATCGCAAGTATCTGAAGCTATATCGTTCGTGTCGCATGGATTTGAAGCTAAACATTCTATATCGCATTGATTTGAAGCTAAATCATGTGTTTCGCGTGGATTTGAAGCTAATCCTTCTACATCGCATTGATTTGAAGCTAAATCATGTGTTTCGCTTGATTTGAAGCTAACTCGTTTGTTTCGTCTGCATTTGAAGCTATATCACTTATATCGCAACTATCTGATGTTAAATCATTTGTTTCGCATGGATTTGAATCTAACTCGTTTGTTTCGTCTGCATTTGAAGCTATATCACTTATTTCCCAAGTGTTTGAAGCTAAATCATTTTTTTCGCGTGGATTTGAAGCAAAACCTTATACATCGCATTGATTTGAAGCTAAATCATGGGTTTCGCTAGGATTTGAAGCTATCTCGTTTGTTTCGTCTGCCTTTGGAGCTATCTCACTTATATCGCAACTATCTGATGTTAAATCATTTGTTTCGCATAGATTTGAATCTAATCCTTCTACTTCGAAATGATATGAAGCTAAATCATGTGCTTCGCATGGATTTGAAGCTAACTCGTTTGTTTCGTCTGCATTTGAAGCTATATCTCTTATATCGCAAGTATCTTAAACTATATCATTAGTGTCGCATGGATTTGAAGATAAACCTTCTATATCGCATTGATTTGAAGCTAAATCAAGTGTTTCTCGTGGATTTCAAGCTATACCTTCTACATCGCATTGATTTGAAGCTAAATCATGTGTTTCGCTTGGATTTGAAGCTATCTCGTTTGTGTCGTCTGCATTTGGAGGTAAATCACTTATATCGCAACTATCTGATGTTAAATCATTTGTTTCGAATGGATTTGAAGCTAAATCTTCAACACTGCAAAGATTTGCAGCTAAATCATGTGTTTCGCATTGATTTGAAGCTAACTCGTTTGTTTCTCCTGCATTTGAAGCTATCTCACTTATATCGCAACTATCTGATGTTAAATCATTTGTTTCGCATAGATTTGAACTAATCCTTCTACTTCGAAATGATATGAAGCTAGATCATGTGCTTCGCATGGATTTGAAGCTAACTCGTTTGTTTCGTCTGAATTTGGAGCTAAATCACTTATATCGCAACTATATGATGTTAAATCATTTGTTTCGAATGGATTTGAAGCTAAATCTTCAACACTGCAAAGATTTGCAGCTAAATCATGTGTTTCGCATTGATTTGAAGCTAACTCGTTTGTTTCTCCTGCATTTGAAGCTATCTCACTTATATCGCAACTATCTGATGTTAAATCATTTGTTTCGCATAGATTTGAACTAATCCTTCTACTTCGAAATGATATGAAGCTAAATCATGTGCATCGCATGGATATGAAGCTAACTCGTTTGTTTCGTCTGCATTTGAAGCTATATCTCTTATATCGCAAGTATCTGAAGCTATATCGTTTGTGTCGCATGGATTTGAAGCTAAACATTCTATATCGTATTGATTTGAAGCTAAATCATGTATTTCGCGTGGATTTGAAGCTAAACCTTCTACATCGCATTGATTTGAAGCTAAATCATGATTTTCGCTTGGATTTGATGCTATCTAGTTTGTTTCGTCTGCATTTGAAGCTATATCACTTACATCGCAACTATTTGATGTAAAATCGTTTGTGTCGCACGGATTTGAAGCTAAATCTTCTATATCGCATTTATTTGCAGCTGAATCATGTGTTTCGCTTGGATTTGAAGCTCACTCGTTTGCTTCGTCTGCATTTGAAGCTATATCACTTATATCGCATGTACCTGATGCTGAATCATTTGTGTCGCATGGATTTGAAGCTAATCCTTCTACTTCGAATTGATTTGAAGCTAAATCATGTCTTTTGCTTGGATATGAAGCTAACTCATTTGTTTCGTTTGCATTTGAAGCTATACCACATAAATCCCAAGCGTTTCAAAGAAAATCATTTGTTCTAATGGATTTGAAGCTAAACCTTCTATATCGCATTGACTTAAAGCTAAATCATGTCTTTCGGTTGGATATGAAACTAACTCGTTTGTTTCGTCTGCATTTGAAGCTACATCTCTTATATCGCAAGTATCTGAAGCTATATCATTTGTGTCGCATGGATTTGAAGCTAAACATTCTATATCGCATTGATTTGAAGCTAAATCATGTGTTTCGCGTGGATTTGAAGCTAAACCTTCTACATCGCATTGATTTGAAGCTAAATCATGTGTTTCGCTTGATTTGAAGCTAACTCGTTTGTTTCGTCTGCATTTGAAGCTATATCACTTATATCGCAACTATCTGATGTTAAATCATTTGTTTCGCATGGATTTGAATCTAACTCGTTTGTTTCGTCTGCATTTGAAGCTATATCACTTATATCCCAAGTGTTTGAAGCTAAATCATTTGTTTCGCATGGATTTGAAGCTAAAGCTTCTACATCTCATTGATTTGAAGCTAAATCATGTGCTTCGCATGGATTTGAAGCTATCTCTTTTGTTTCTTCTGCATTTGAAGCTATATCTCTTATATCGCAAGTATCTGAAGCTATATCATTTGTGTCCCATGGATTTGAAGCTAAACCTTCTATATCGCATTGATTTGAAGCTAAATCATGTGTTTCGCGTGGATTTGAAGCTAAACCTTCTACATCGCATTGATTTGAAGCTAAATCATGTGTTTCGCTTGGAGTTGAAGCTATCTCGTTTGTGTCGTCTGCATTTGGAGGTAAATCACTTATATCGCAACTATCTGATGTTAAATCATTTGTTTCGAATGGATTTGAAGCTAAATCTTCAACACTGCAAAGATTTGCAGCTAAATCATGTGTTTCGCATTGATTTGAAGCTAACTCGTTTGTTTCTCCTGCATTTGAAGCTATCTCACTTATATCGCAACTACCTGATGTTAAATCATTTGTTTCGCATAGATTTGAACTAATCCTTCTACTTCGAAATGATATGAAGCTAAATCATGTGCTTCGCATGGATTTGAAGCTAACTCGTTTGTTTCGTCTGAATTTGGAGCTAAATCACTTATATCGCAACTATATGATGTTAAATCATTTGTTTCGAATGGATTTGAAGCTAAATCTTCAACACTGCAAAGATTTGCAGCTAAATCATGTGTTTCGCATTGATTTGAAGCTAACTCGTTTGTTTCTCCTGCATTTGAAGCTATCTCACTTATATCGCAACTATCTGATGTTAAATCATTTGTTTCGCATAGATTTGAACTAATCCTTCTACTTCGAAATGATATGAAGCTAAATCATGTGCATCGCATGGATATGAAGCTAACTCGTTTGTTTCGTCTGCATTTGAAGCTATATCTCTTATATCGCAAGTATCTGAAGCTATATCGTTTGTGTCGCATGGATTTGAAGCTAAACATTCTATATCGTATTGATTTGAAGCTAAATCATGTATTTCGCGTGGATTTGAAGCTAAACCTTCTACATCGCATTGATTTGAAGCTAAATCATGATTTTCGCTTGGATTTGATGCTATCTAGTTTGTTTCGTCTGCATTTGAAGCTATATCACTTATATCGCAACTATTTGATGTAAAATCGTTTGTGTCGCACGGATTTGAAGCTAAATCTTCTATATCGCATTTATTTGCAGCTGAATCATGTGTTTCGCTTGGATTTGAAGCTCACTCGTTTGCTTCGTCTGCATTTGAAGCTATATCACTTATATCGCATGTACCTGATGCTGAATCATTTGTGTCGCATGGATTTGAAGCTAATCCTTCTACTTCGAATTGATTTGAAGCTAAATCATGTCTTTTGCTTGGATATGAAGCTAACTCATTTGTTTCGTTTGCATTTGAAGCTATACCACATATATCCCAAGCGTTTCAAAGAAAATCATTTGTTCTAATGGATTTGAAGCTAAACCTTCTATATCGCATTGACTTTAAGCTAAATCATGTCTTTCGGTTGGATATGAAACTAACTCGTTTGTTTCGTCTGCATTTGAAGCTACATCTCTTATATCGCAAGTATCTGAAGCTATATCATTTGTGTCGCATGGATTTGAAGCTAAACATTCTATATCGCATTGATTTGAAGCTAAATCATGTGTTTCGCGTGGATTTGAAGCTAAACCTTCTACATCGCATTGATTTGAAGCTAAATCATGTGTTTCGCTTGATTTGAAGCTAACTCGTTTGTTTCGTCTGCATTTGAAGCTATATCACTTATATCGCAACTATCTGATGTTAAATCATTTGTTTCGCATGGATTTGAATCTAACTCGTTTGTTTCGTCTGCATTTGAAGCTATATCACTTATATCCCAAGTGTTTGAAGCTAAATCATTTGTTTCGCATGGATTTGAAGCTAAAGCTTCTACATCTCATTGATTTGAAGCTAAATCATGTGCTTCGCATGGATTTGAAGCTATCTCTTTTGTTTCTTCTGCATTTGAAGCTATATCTCTTATATCGCAAGTATCTGAAGCTATATCATTTGTGTCCCATGGATTTGAAGCTAAACCTTCTATATCGCATTGATTTGAAGCTAAATCATGTGTTTCGCGTGGATTTGAAGCTAAACCTTCTACATCGCATTGATTTGAAGCTAAATCATGTGTTTCGCTTGGATTTGAAGCTATCTCGTTTGTGTCGTCTGCATTTGGAGGTAAATCACTTATATCGCAACTATCTGATGTTAAATCATTTGTTTCGAATGGATTTGAAGCTAAATCTTCAACACTGCAAAGATTTGCAGCTAAATCATGTGTTTCGCATTGATTTGAAGCTAACTCGTTTGTTTCGTCTGCATTTGAAGCTATATCTCTTATATCGCAAGTATCTGAAGCTATATCGTTTGTGTCGCATGGATTTGAAGCTAAACATTCTATATCGTATTGATTTGAAGCTAAATCATGTATTTCGCGTGGATTTGAAGCTAAACCTTCTACATCGCATTGATTTGAAGCTAAATCATGATTTTCGCTTGGATTTGATGCTATCTAGTTTGTTTCGTCTGCATTTGAAGCTATATCACTTATATCGCAACTATTTGATGTAAAATCGTTTGTGTCGCACGGATTTGAAGCTAAATCTTCTATATCGCATTTATTTGCAGCTGAATCATGTGTTTCGCTTGGATTTGAAGCTCACTCGTTTGCTTCGTCTGCATTTGAAGCTATATCACTTATATCGCATGTACCTGATGCTGAATCATTTGTGTCGCATGGATTTGAAGCTAATCCTTCTACTTCGAATTGATTTGAAGCTAAATCATGTCTTTTGCTTGGATATGAAGCTAACTCATTTGTTTCGTTTGCATTTGAAGCTATACCACATATATCCCAAGCGTTTCAAAGAAAATCATTTGTTCTAATGGATTTGAAGCTAAACCTTCTATATCGCATTGACTTTAAGCTAAATCATGTCTTTCGGTTGGATATGAAACTAACTCGTTTGTTTCGTCTGCATTTGAAGCTACATCTCTTATATCGCAAGTATCTGAAGCTATATCATTTGTGTCGCATGGATTTGAAGCTAAACATTCTATATCGCATTGATTTGAAGCTAAATCATGTGTTTCGCGTGGATTTGAAGCTAAACCTTCTACATCGCATTGATTTGAAGCTAAATCATGTGTTTCGCTTGATTTGAAGCTAACTCGTTTGTTTCGTCTGCATTTGAAGCTATATCACTTATATCGCAACTATCTGATGTTAAATCATTTGTTTCGCATGGATTTGAATCTAACTCGTTTGTTTCGTCTGCATTTGAAGCTATATCACTTATATCCCAAGTGTTTGAAGCTAAATCATTTGTTTCGCATGGATTTGAAGCTAAAGCTTCTACATCTCATTGATTTGAAGCTAAATCATGTGCTTCGCATGGATTTGAAGCTATCTCTTTTGTTTCTTCTGCATTTGAAGCTATATCTCTTGTATCGCAACTATTTGATGTTAAATCATTTGTGTCGCACGGATTTGAAACTAAATCTTCTATATCGCATTTATTTGCAGCTGAATCATGTGTTTCGCTTGGATTTGAAGCTCAGTCGTTTGCTTCGTCTGCATTTGAAGCTATATCACTTATATCCCACGTATTTGAAGCTAAATCATTTGTTTCGTATGGATTTGAAGCTAATCGTTCTATATCGCATTGATTTGAAGCTAAATCATGCGATTTGCTTGGATTTGGAGATATCTCTTTTGTTTCGTCTGCATATGAAGCTATATCACTTATATCGCATGTACCTGATTCTGAATCATTTGTGTCGCATGGATTTGAAGCTAATCCTTCTACTTCGAATTGATTTGAAGCTAAATCATGTCTTTTGCTTGTATATGAAGCTAACTCATTTGTTTCGTTTGCATTTGAAGCTATATCACATATATTCCAAGCTTTTCAAAGAAAATCATTTGTTCTAATGGATTTGAAGCTAAACCTTCTATATCGCATTGATTTTAAAGCTAAATCATGTCTTTCGGTTGGATATGAAGCTAACTCGTTTGTTTCGTCTGCATTTGAAGCTATATCTCTTATATCGCAACTATTTGATGTTAAATCGTTTGTGTCGCACGGATTTGAAGCTAAATCTTCTATATCGCATTTATTTGCAGCTGAATCATGTGTTTCGCTTGGATTTGAAGCTCACTCGTTTGCTCCGTTTGCATTTGAAGCTATATCACTTATATCCCACGTGTTTGAAGCTAAATCATTTGTTTCGCATGGATTTGAAGCTAATCGTTCTATATCGCATTGATTTGAAGCTAAATCATGCGATTTGCTTGGATTTGGAGATATCTCTTTTGTTTCGTCTGCATTTGAAGCTATATCACTTATATCGCATGTACCTGATGCTGAATCATTTGTGTCGCATGGATTTGAAGCTAATCCTTCTACTTCGAATTGATTTGAAGCTAAATCATGTCTTTTGCTTGGATATGAAGCTAACTCATTTGTTTCGTTTGCATTTGGAGCTATATCACATATATCCCAAGCGTTTCAAAGAAAATCATTTGTTCTAATGGATTTGAAGCTAAACCTTCTATATCGCATTGATTTAAAGCTAAATCATGTCTTTCGGTTGGATATGAAGCTAACTCGTTTGTTTCGTCTGCATTTGAAGCTATGTCACTTATATCGCAACTATCTGATGTTAAATCATTTGTTTCGCATGGATTTGAATCTAACTCGTTTGTTTAGTCTGCATTTGAAGCTATATCACTTATATCACAAGTGTTTGAAGCTAAATCATTTTTTTCGCGTGGATTTGAAGCTAAGCATTCTACATCGCATTGATTTGAAGCTAAATCATGTGTTTCGCTTGGATTTGAAGCTATCTCGTTTGTTTCGTCTGCCCTTGGAGCTAAATCACTTATATCGCAACTATCTGATGTTAAATCATTTGTTTCGAATGGATTTGAAGCTAAATCTTCAACACTGCATTGATTTGCAGCTAAATCATGTGTTTCGCATTGATTTGTAGCTAACTCGTTTGCTTCGTCTGCATTTGAAGCTATATCACTTATATCCCAAGTGTTTGTAGCTAAATCATTTGTTTCGCATGGATTTGAAGCTAAAGCTTCTACATCTCATTGATTTGAAGCTAAATCATGTGCTTCGCATGGATTTGAAGCTATCTCTTTTGTTTCTTCTGCATTTGAAGCTATATCTCTTATATCGCAAGTATCTGAAGCTATATAATTTGTGTCGCATGGATTTGAAGCTAAACCTTCTATATCGCATTGATTTGAAGCTAAATCATGTGTTTCGCGTGGATTTGAAGCTAAACCTTCTACATCGCATTGATTTGAAGATAAATCATGTATTTCGAGTGGATTTGAAGCTAAACCTTCTACATCGCATTGATTTGAAGCTAAATCAAGTGTTTCGCTTGGATTTGAAGCTATCTCGTTTGTTTCGTCAGCATTTGAAGCTATATCACTTATATTGCAACTATCTGACGTTAAATCATTTGTTTCGCATAGATTTGAAGATAATCCTTCTACTTCGAATTGATTTGAAGCTAAATCATGTGTTTCGCTTGGATTTGAAGTTGGATTTGAAGCTGTCTCGTTTGTTTCGTCAGCATTTGAAGCTACATCACTTATATTGCAACTATCTGACGTTAAATCATTTGTTTCGCATAGATTTGAAGATAATCCTTCTACTTCGAATTAATTTGAAGCTAAATCATGTGTTCGCTTGGATATGAAGCTAACTCGTTTGTTTCGTCTCCACTTGTAGCTATATCTCTTATATCGCAAGTATCTGAAGCTAAATCATTTGTATCGCATGGATATGAAGCTAATCGTTCTACATCGCATGGATTTGAAGCTAAATCATGTGTTTGGCTTGGATATGATGCTAACTCGTTTGTTTCGTCTGAATTGGAAGCTATATCTCTTATATCGCAAGTATCTGAAGCTAAATCATTTGTATCTCATGGATTTGAAGCTAAAGCTTCTACATAGCATTGATTTGAAGATTAATCATGTGTTTTTGCGTGGATTTGAAGCTAACTCGTTTGTTTCTCCTGCATTTAAAGCTATACCACTTAGATCGCATGTATCTGATGCTAAATCATTTGTTTCGCATGGATTTGAATCTAATCCTTCTACTTCGAATTGATTTTGAAGCACAATCATTTGCTTCGCATGAATTTGAAGTTAAACCTTCTATATCGCATTGATTTGAAGATAAATCATGTATTTCGAGTGGATTTGAAGCTAACTCGTTTGTTTCGTCTCACTTGAAGCTATATCTCTTATATCGCAAGTATCTGAAGCTATATCGTTTGTGTTGCATGGATTTGAAGCTAAACCTTCTATATCGCATTGATTTAAAGCTAAATCATGTCTTTCGGTTGGATATGAAGCTAACTCGTTTGTTTCGTCTGCATTTGAAGCTATATCTCTATATCGCAAGTATCTGAAGCTATATCGTTCGTGTCGCATGGATTTGAAGCTAAACATTCTATATCGCATTGATTTGAAGCTAAATCATGTGTTTCGCGTGAATTTGAAGCTATCTCGTTTGTTTCGTCTGCCTTTGGAGCTAAATCACTTATATCGCAACTATCTGATGTTAAATCATTTGTTTCGAATGGATTTGAAGCTAAACCTTCTACATCGCATTGATTTCAAGCTAAATCATGTGTTTCGCGTGGATTTGAAGCTAAACCTTCTACATCGCAATTATTTGAAGCTAAATCATGTGATTCGCTTGGATTGAAGCTATCTCGTTTGTTCCGTCTGCATTTGAAGCTATATAACTTATATCGCAACTATCTGATGTTAAATCATTTGTGTCAGATGGAATTGAAGCTAATCCTTCTGCTTCGAATTGATTTGAAGCTAAATCATGTGTTTCGCATGGATTTGAAGCTAACTCGTTTGTTTCGTCTGCATTTGAAGCTATATCACATATATCCCAAGCGTTTGAATGTAAATCATTTGTTTCGCATGTATTTGAAGTTAAACCTTCTACATCGAAATGATTTGAAGCTACATCATGTGGTTTTCTTGGATTTGGAGCTAACTCGTTTATTTCGTCTGCATTTGAAGCTATATCACTTATATCGCTACTATCTGATGTTAAATCATTTGTTTCGCAGGGATTTGAAGCTAAACCTTCTACATCGCATTGTATGAAGCTAAATCATGTGTTTCGCTTGGATTTGTAGCTAAACCTTCTACATCGCAATGATTTGAGGCTAAATCATGTGATTCGCTTGGATTTGAGCTAACTCGTTTATTTCGTCTTCATTTGAAGCTATAATCACTTATATCGCAACTATCTGATGTTAAATCATTTGTATCACATGGAATTGAAGATAATCCTTCCGCTTCGAATTGATTTGAAGCTAAATCATGTGGTTCGCTTGGATTTGGAGCTAACTCGTTTATTTCGTCTGCAGTTGAAGCTATATCACTTATATCGCTACTATCTGATGTTAAATCATTTGTTTCGGAAGGATTTGAAGCTAAACCTTCTACATCGCAATGACTTGAAGCTAAATCATGTGATTCGCTTGGATTTGGAGCTAACTCGTTTATTTCGTCTTCATTTGAAGCTATATCACTTACATCGCAACTATCTGATGTTAAATCATTTGTTTCGCATGGATTGGAGCTAAACCTTCTACATCGCATTGATTTGCAGCTAAATCATGTGATTCGCTTGGATTTGGAGCTAACTCGTTTATTTCGTCTGCATTTGAAGCTATATCACTTATATCGCAACTATCTGATGTTAAGTCATTTGTTTCGCATGGATTGAAGCTAAACCGTCTACATCGCATTGATTTGCAGATAAATCATGTGTTTCGCATGGATTAGAAGCTAACTCGTTTGTTTCCCCTGTATTCGAAGCTATATCATTTATATCGCAACTATCTGATGTTAAATCATTTGTTTCGCATGGATTTGAAGCTAAACCTTCTACATCGCATTGTTATGAAGCTAAATCATGTGTTTCGCTTGGATTTGAAGCTATCTCTTTTGTTAAGTCTGCATTTGACGCTATATCACTTATATCGCATGTATCTGATGCTGAATCATTTGTTTCGCATGGATTTGAAACTAATCCTTCTACTTCGAATTGATCTGAAGCTAAATCATGTGTTTCGCGTGGATTTGAAGCTAAACCTTCTACATCGCATTTTTATGAAGCTAAATCATGTGTTTCGCTTGGATTTGAAGCCATCTCTTTTGTTACGTCTGCATTTGACGCTATATCACTTATATCGCGTGTATCTGATGCTGAATCATTTGTATCGCATGGATTTGTAACTAATCCTTCTACTTCTAATTGATTTGAAGCTAAATCATGTGTTTCGCGTGGATTTGAAGCTAAACCTTCTACATCGCAATGACTTGAAGCTAAATCATGTGATTCGCTTGGATTTGGAGCTAACTCGTTTATTTCGTCTGCATTTGAAGCTATATCACATATATCGCAACTATCTGATGTTAAATCATTTGTTTCGCTTGGATTGGAGCTAAACCTTCTACATCGCATTGATTTGAAGCATAATCATGTGGTTCGCTTGGATTTGGAGCTAACTCGTTTATTTCGTCTGCATTTGAAGCTATATCACTTATATCGCTACTATCTGATGTTAAATCATTTGTTTCGCATGGATTTGAAGCTAAACCTTCTACATCGCATGGTTTTGAAGCTAAATCATGTGTTTCGCTTGGATTTGTAGCTAAACCTTCTACATCGCAATGATTTCAGGCTAAATCATGTGATTCGCTTGGATTTGGAGCTAACTCGTTTGTTCCGTCTGCATTTGAAGCTATATTACTTATATCGCAACTATCTGATGTTAAATCATTTGTGTCAGATGGAATTGAAGCTAATCCTTCTGCTTCGAATTGATTTGAAGCTAAATCATGTGTTTCGCATGGATTTGAAGCTAACTCGTTTGTTTCGTCTGCATTTGAAGCTATATCACACATATATCCCAAGCGTTTGAAAGTAAATCATTTGTTTCGCATGGATTTGAAGTTAAACCTTCTACATCGCAATGATTTGAAGCTACATCATGTGGTTCGCGTGGATCTGGAGCTAACTCGTTTATTTCGTCTGCATTTGAAGCTATATCACTTATATCGCTACTACCCGATGTTAAATCATTTGTTTCGCATGGATTTGAAGCTAAACCTTCTACATCGCATTGTTTTGAAGCTAAATCATGTGTTTCGCTTGATTTGTAGCTAAACCTTCTGCATCGCAATGATTTCAGGCTAAATCATGTGATTCGCTTGGATTTGGAGCTAACTCGTTTATTTCGTCTTCATTTGAAGCTATATCACTTATATCGCAACTATCTGATGTTAAATCATTTGTGTCACATGGAATTGAAGCTAATCCTTCCGCTTCGAATTGATTTGAAGCTAAATCATGTGGTTCGCTTGGATTTGGAGCTAACTCGTTTATTTCGTCTGCAGTGAAGCTATATCACTTATATCGCTACTATCTGATGTTAAATCATTTGTTTCCCATGGATTTGATGCTAAACCTTCTACATCGCATTGTTATGAAGCTAAATCATGTGTTTCGCTTGGATTGAAGTTATCTCTTTTGTTACGTCTGCATTTGACGCTATATCACTTATATCGCGTGTATCTGATGCTGAAACATTTGTCTCGCATGGATTTGTAACTAATCCTTCTACATCTAATTGATTTGAAGCTAAATCATGTATTTCGCGTGGATTTGAAGCTAAACCTTCTACATCGCAATGATGTGAAGCTCAATCATGTGGTTCGCTTGTATTTGGAGCTAACTCGTTAATTTCGTCTGCATTTGAAGCTATACCACTTATATCGCAACTATCTGATGTTAAATCATTTGTGTCACATGGAATTGAAGCTAATCCTTCCGCTTCGAATTGATTTGTAGCTAAATCATGTGTTTCGCGTGGATTTGTAGCTAATCTTTCTACATCGCAATGATTTGAGGCTAAATCATGTGATTCGCTTGGATTTGGAGCTAACTCGTTTATTTCGTCTTCATTTGAAGCTATATCACTTATATCGCAACTATCTGATGTTAAATCATTTGTTTCGCTTGGATTGGAGCTAAACCTTCTACATCGCATTGATTTGAAGCATAATCATGTGTTTTGCATGGATTTGAAGCTAACTCGTTTGTTTCTCCTGAATTTGAAGCTATATTCCTTATATCGCATGTATCTGATGCTGAATCATTTGTATCGCATGCATTTGAAGCTAATCCTTCTACTTCGAATTGATTCGAAGGTAAATCATGTGTTTCGCTTGGATTTGAAGCTATTTCTTTTGTTTTGTCTGCATTTGAAGCTATATCACTTATATCGCATGTATCTGATTCTGAATCAATTGTATCGCATGGATTTGAAGATAATCCTTCTACTTCGAATTGATTTGAAGCTAAATCATGTGTTCGCTTGGATATGAAGCTAACTCGTTTGTTTCGTCTGCATTTGAAGCTATATCTCTTATATCGCAAGTATCTGAAGCTATATCATTTGTGTCGCATGGATTTGTTGCTAAACATTCTATATCGCATTGATTTGAAGCTAAATCATGTGTTTCGCGTCGATTTGAAGCTAAACCTTCTACATCGCATTGATTTGAAGCTACATCATGCGTTTCGCTTGATTTGAAGCTAACTCGTTTGTTTCTAATGCATTTGAAGCTATATCACTTATATCCCAAGGGTTTGAAGCTAATTCATTTTTTTCGCATGGATTTGAAGCTAAACCTTCTACATCGTATTGATTTAAAGCTAAATCATGTGTATCGCTTGGATATGAAGCTAACTCGTTTGTTTCGTCTGCATTTGAAGCTATTTCACTTATATCGCATGTATCTGATGCTGAATCATTTGTGGTTCATGGATTTGAAGCTAAACCTTCTATATCGCATTGATTTAAAGCTAAATCATGTGTTTCGCTTGGATATGAAGCTAACTCGTTGTTTCGTCCGCATTTGAAGCTATATCACTTATATCGCAAGTATCTGAAGCTTATTCATTTGTGTCGCATGATTTGAAGCTCAACCTTCTACATCGCATTGATTTGCAGTCTAAATCATATTATTCGCATGGGTTTTTAAGCTAACTCGTTTGTTTCCCCTGCATTTGAAGCTGTATCACTTATATCCCAAGTGTTTGAAGCTAAATCATTTGATTCGCTTGGATTTGAAGCTAAACCTTCTACATCGCATGGAATTGAAGCTAACTCGTTTGTTTCGCATGCGGCTGAAGCTATATCACCTGTATCGCAAGTGTTTGAAGCTCAATCATTTGTTTCGCATGGATTTGAATCTAAACTTTCTAATCGCATTGATTTGATGCTAAACCATGTGGTTTCGCTTGGAGAAGAAGCTAACACCTTTGTTTCGTCTGCATTTGAAGCTATATCACTATATCGCAAGTATTTGAAGCTAAATCATTTGTTCCGCATGGATTTCAAGCTTATGCTTCTACTTCGCATTGATTTGAAGCTGAATCATGTGTTTCGCTTGGATATGAAGCTAACTCGTTTGTTTCGTCTGCCTTGAAGCCATATCACTTATATAGCAAGTATCTGATGCTAAATCATTGGTTTCGCATGGATTTGAAGCTAATCAATCGTCTACTTTGAATTGGTTGAAGCTAAATAATGGGTTTTGCATGCTTTGAAGCTAACTCGTTTGTTTCCCCTGCATTTGAAGCTATATCACATTTATCGCAAGTATCTGATGCTAAATCGTGTGTTTCGCATGGATTTGAAGCTGAACTTTCTACATCGCATTGATTTCAAGCTAAATCATGTGTTTCGCTTGGATTTGAAGCTACCTCGTTTTTTCGTCTGCGTTTGAAACTGTATCACTTATATCGCACGTATCTGAAGCTAAATCATTTGTGTCGCATGGATTTGAAGCTAATCCTTCCACATCGCATTGATTTGAAGATAAATCATGTGTTTCGCATGGATTTGAATCTAACTCGTTTGTTTCGTCTGCATGTGAAGCTATATCACTTATTTCGCAAGTATCTGAAGCTAAATCATTGGTTTCGCATGGATATGAAGCTAAACCTTCTACATCGCATAGATTTGAAGCTGATTCGTTTGTTTCGTCTGCATTTGAAGCCAAATCATTTGTTTCGCATGGATTTGAAGCTAAACCTTGTACATTGCATTCATTTGCAGCTAAATCATGTGTTTCGCATGGATTTGAAGCTAACTCGTTTGTTTCGCATGCAGTTGAAGCTATATCACCTATATCCCAAGTATTTGAAACTCATTCATTTCTTTCGCATAGATATGAAGCTAAACCTTCCACATCGCATTGCTTTGAAGCTAAATCATGTGTTTCGGATGGATTGAAACTAAACCTTCTACATCGCATTGATTTGGTGCTAAATCACGTGTTTCGCTTGAATTTGGATCCAACTCGATTGTTTTCGTCTGCATTTGAAGCTATGTCACTTATATCGCAAGTATGTGAAGCTAAATCATTTGTGTCGCATGCATTTGATGCTAAACCTTCTACATAGTATTGATTTGAAGCTTAATCATGTGTTTTGCATGGATTTGAAACTAACTCGTTAGTTTCCTTGTATTTGAAACTATATCACTTATATCGCAAGTATCTGATGCTAAATCATTTGTTTCGCATGGATATGATGCTAAACCTTCTATATCGCATTGATTTGAAGCTAAATCATGTGTTTCGCTTGATTTGAAGCTAAACCTTTTACATCGCATGGATTTGAATCTTAGCCGTGTACTTCGAATTAATTTGAAGCTAAATCGTGTGTGTCGCATTGATTTGAAGCTAAATCATGTGTTTCGCTTGGATATGAAGATAACTCGTTTGTTTCGTCTGCATGTGAATCTATATCATTTATATCGCAAGTATTTGAAGCCAAATCATTTGTTTCGCATGGATTTGAAGCTAAACCTTGTACATTGCATTCATTTGCAGCTAAATCATGTGTTTCGCATGGATTTGAAGCTAACTCGTTTGTTTCGCATGCAGTTGAAGCTATATCACCTATATCCCAAGTATTTGAAACTCATTCATTTCTTTCGCATAGATATGAAGCTAAACCTTCCACATCGCATTGCTTTGATAGCTAAATCATGTGTTTCGGATGGATTTGAAACTAAACCTTCTACATCGCATTGATTTGGTGCTAAATCACGTGTTTCGCTGAATTTGGATCCAACTCGATTGTTTCGTCTGCATTTGAAGCTATGTCACATATATCGCAAGTATGCGAAGCTAAATCATTTGTGTCGCATGCATTTGATGCTAAACCTTCTACATAGTATTGATTTGAAGCTTAATCATGTGTTTTGCATGGATTTGGATCTAACTCGTTTGTTTCGTCTGCATTTGAAGCTATATCATTTAAGTCGCATGTATCTGATGTTAAATCATTTGTTTCGCATGGATTTGAAGCTAAATCTTCTACATCGCATTGATTTGCAGCTAAATCATGTGTTTCGCGTGGATTTGAAGCTAAACCTTCTACATCGCATTGATTTGAAGCTAAATCATATGACTCGCTTGGATTTCAAGCTATCTCTTTTGTTACGTCTGTATTTGACGCTATATCACTTATATCGCATGTATCTGATGCTGAATCATTTGTATCGCATGGGTTTGAAACTAATCCTTCTACTTCGAATTGATTTGAAGCTAAATCATGTGTTTCGCATGGATTTGAAACTAACTCGTTTGTTTCGTCTGCATTTGAAGCTATATCTCTTATATCGCAAGCATCTGAAGCTATATCATTTGTGTTGCATCGATTTGAAGCTAAAACTTCTATGTCGCATTGATTTGAAGCTAAATCATGTGTTTCGCGTGGATTTGAAGACATCGCATTGATTTCAAGCTAAATCATGTGTTTCCCTTGGATTTGAAACTATCTCGTTTGTTACGTCTGCATTTGAAGCTATATCACTTATATCGCAACTATCGGATGTTAAATCATTTGTTTCGCATGGATTTGATGCTAAATCTTCTACATCGCATTGATTTGCAGCTCAATCATGTGTTTCGCATGGATTTGAATCTAACACGTTTGTTTCCTCTGCATTTGAAGCTATATCTCTTATATCGCAAGTATCTGAAGCTAAATCATATGTTTCGCATGAATTTGAACCT
Organism: Megalopta genalis; assembly: GCF_051020955.1. NCBI lineage: Eukaryota > Metazoa > Arthropoda > Insecta > Hymenoptera > Halictidae > Megalopta > Megalopta genalis. The sequence goes on along the minus strand of NW_027477662.1, from coordinate 38,692 downwards.
AAATCTTCTATATCGCATTTATTTGCAGCTGAATCAGGTGTTTCGTATGGATTTGAAGCTAACTCGTTTGCTTCGTCTGCATTTGAAGCTATATCACTTATATACCAAGTGTTTGAAGCTAAATCATTTGTTTCGCAAGGATTTGAAGCTAAACCTCTTACTTCGCATTGATTTGAAGCTAAATCATGTGTTTCGCTTGGATTTGATGCTATCTAGTTTTTATCGTCTGCATTTGAAGCTATATCACTTATATCGCAAGTATTTGATGTTAAATCATTTATGTCGCATGGATTTGAAGCTAAACCTTCTATATCGCATTAATTTGAAGCATAATCATCTGTTTTGCATGGCTTTGAAGCTAACTCGTTTGTGTTTCTCCTGAATTTGAAGCTATATCTCTTATATCGCAAGTATCTGAAGCTAAATCATTTGTATCTCATTGATTTGAAGCTAAAGCTTCTACATAGCATTGATTTGAAGATTAATCATGTGTTTTTGCGTGGATTTGAAGCTAACTCGTTTGTTTCGTCTGCATTTGAAGCTATATCACTTATATCCCAAGTGTTTGAAGCTAAATCATTTTTTTCGCTTGGATTTGAAGCTAATCCTTCTACTTCGAATTGATTTGAAGCTAAATCATGTGTTTCGCTTGGATAGAAGCTAAGACGTTTGTTTCGTCTCCACTTGAAGCTATATCTCTTATATCGCAAGTATCTGAAGCTAAATCATTTGTATCGCATGGATATGAAGCTAATCCTTCTTACATCGCATGGATTTGAAGCTAAATCATGTGTTTGGCTTGGATATGATGCTAACTCGTTTGTTTCGTCTGAATTGGAAGCTATATCTCTTATATCGCAAGTATCTGAAGCTAATTCATTTGTATCTCATGGATTTGAAGCTAAAGCTTCTACATAGCATTGATTTGAAGATTAATCATATGTTTTTGCGTGGATTTGAAGCTAACTCGTTGTTTCTCCTGCATTTAAAGCTATACCACGTAGATCGCATGTATCTGATGCTAAATCATTTGTTTCGCATGGAATTTGAATCTAATCCTTCTACTTCGAATTGATTTTGAAGCACAGTCATTTGCTTCGCATGAATTTGAAGTTAAACCTTCTATATCGCATTGATTTGAAGATAAATCATGTATTTCGAGTGGATTTGAAGCTAAACCTTCTACATCGCATTGATTTGAAGCTAAATCATGTGTTTCGCTTGGATATGAAGCTAACTCATTTGTTTCGTCTCCACTTGAAGCTATATCTCTTATATCGCAAGTATCTGAAACTATATCGTTTGTGTCGCATGGATTTGAAGCTAAACATTCTGTATCGCATTGATTTGAAGCTAAATCATGTGTTTCGCATGGATTTGAAGCTAACTCGTTTGCTTCGTCCTGCTATTTATTTTTGAAGCTATATCACTTATATCCCAAGTGTTTGAAGCTAAATCATTTGTTTCGCATGTATTTGAAGCTAAAGCTTCTACATCTCATTGATTTGAAGCTAAATCATGTACTTCGCATGGATTTGAAGCTATCTCTTTCGTTTCGTCCGCATTGAAGCTACATCTCTTATATCGCAAGTATCTGAAGCTATATCGTTTGTGTCGCATGGATTTGAAAGCTAAAAATTCTATATCGCATTGATTTGAAGCTAAATCATGTGTTTCGCGTGGATTTGAAGCTAAACCTTCTACATCGCATTGATTTGAAGCTAAATCATGTGTTTCGCTTGATTTGAAGCTAACTCGTTTGTTACGTCTGCATTTGAAGCTATATCACTTATATCGCAACTATCTGATGTTAAATCATTTGTTTCGCATGGATTTGAATCTAACTCGTTTGTTTCGTCTGCATTTGAAGCTATATCACTTATTTCCCAAGTGTTTGAAAGCTAAATCATTTTTTTCGCGTGGATTTGAAGCAAAACCTTCTACATCGCATTGATTTGAAGCTAAATCATGGGTTTCGCTAGGATTTGAAGCTATCTCGTTTGTTTCGTCTGCCTTTGGAGCTATCTCACTTATATCGCAACTATCTGATGTTAAATCATTTGTTTCGCATTGATTTGAATCTAATCCTTCTACTTCGAAATGATATGAAGCTAAATCATGTGCTTCGCATGGATTTGAAGCTAACTCGTTTGTTCGTCTGCATTTGAAGCTATATCTCTTATATCCCAAGTGTTTGAAGCTAAATCATTTTTTTCGCGTGGATTTGAAGCTAAACATTCTACATCGCATTGATTTGAAGCTAAATCATGTGTTTCGCATGGATTAGAAGCTAACTCGTTTGCTTCGTCTGCATTTGAAGCTATATCACTTATATCCCAAGTGTTTGAATCTAAATCATTTGTTTCGCATGTATTTGAAGCTAAAGCTTCTACATCTCATTGATTTGAAGCTAAATCATGTGCTTCGCATGGATTTGAAGCTATCTCTTTTGTTTCGTCCGCATTTGAAGCTATATCTCTTATATCGCAATTATCTGAAGCTATATCATTTGTGTCGCATGGATTTGAAACTAAACGTTCTATATCGCATTGATTTGTAGCTAAATCATGTGTTTCGCGTGGATTTGAAGCTAAACCTTCTACATCGCATTGATTTGAAGCTAAATCATGTGTTTCGCTTGATTTGAAGCTATCTCGTTTGTTTCGTCTGCATTTGGAGGTAAATCACTTATATCGCAACTATCTGATGTTAAATCATTTGTTTCGAATGGATTTGAAGCTAAATCTTCAACACTGCAAAGATTTGCAGCTAAATCATGTGTTTCGCATTGATTTGAAGCTAACTCGTTTGTTTCTCCTGCATTTGAAGCTATCTCACTTATATCGCAACTATCTGATGTTAAATCATTTGTTTCGCATAGATTTGAACTAATCCTTCTACTTCGAAATGATATGAAGCTAAATCATGTGCTTCGCATGGATTTGAAGCTAACTCGTTTGTTTCGTCTGAATTTGGAGCTAAATCACTTATATCGCAACTATCTGATGTCAAATCATTTGTTTCGAATGGATTTGAAGCTAAATCTTCAACACTGCAAAGATTTGCAGCTAAATCATGTGTTTCGCATTGATTTGAAGCTAACTCGTTTGTTTCTCCTGCATTTGAAGCTATCTCACTTATATCGCAACTATCTGATGTTAAATCATTTGTTTCGCATAGATTTGAAGATAATCCTTCTACTTCGAATTGATTTGAAGCTAAATCATGTGTTTCGCTTGGATATGAAGCTAACTCGTTTGTTTCGTCTCCACTTGAAGCTATATCTCTTATATCGCAAGTATCTGAAGCTATATCGTTTGTGTTGCATGGATTTGAAGCTAAACATTCTATATCGCATTGATTTGAAGCTAAATCATGTGTTTCGCGTGGATTGGAAGCTAAACCTTCTACATCGCATTGATTTGAAGTTAAATCATGTGTTTCGCTTGATTTGATGCTATCCAGTTTGTTTCGTCTGCATTTGAAGCTATATCACTTATATCGCAACTATTTGATGTTAAATCATTTGTGTCGCACGGATTTGAAGCTAAATCTTCTATATCGCATTTATTTGCAGCTGAATCATGTGTTTCGCTTGGATTTGAAGCTCAGTCGTTTGCTTCGTCTGCATTGAAGCTATATCACTTATATCCCACGTATTGAAGCTAAATCATTTGTTTCGTATGGATTTGAAGCTAATCGTTCTATATCGCATTGATATGAACGCTAAATCATGTCTTTTTGCTTGTATATGAAGCTAACTCATTTGTTTCGTTTGCATTTGAAGCTATATCACATATATTCCAAGCTTTTCAAAGAAAATCATTTGTTCTAATGGATTTGAAGCTAAACCTTCTATATCGCATTGATTTAAAGCTAAATCATGTCTTTCGGTTGGATATGAAGCTAACTCGTTTGTTTCGTCTGCATTTGAAGCTATATCTCTTATATCGCAAGTATCTGAAGCTATATCGTTTGTGTCGCATGGATTTGAAGCTAAACATTCTATATCGTATTGATTTGAAGCTAAATCATGTGCTTCGCGTGGATTTGGAGCTAAACCTTCTACATCGCATTGATTTGAAGCTAAATCATGTTTTTCGCTTGGATTTGATGCTATCTAGTTTGTTTCGTCTGCATTTGAAGCTATATCACTTAATATCGCAACTATTTGATGTTAAATCGTTTGTGTCGCACGGATTTGAAGCTAAATCTTCTATATCGCATTTATTTGCAGCTGAATCATGTGTTTCGCTTGGATTTGAAGCTCACTCGTTTGCTTCGTCTGGAATTTGAAGCTATATCACTTATATCCCACGTGTTTGAAGCTAAAACATTCGTTTCGCATGGATTTGAAGATAATCCTTCTACTTCGAATTGATTTGAAGCTAAATCATGTGTTTCGCTTGGATTTGAAGCTGTCTCGTTTGTTTCGTCCAGCATTTGAAGCTATATCACTTATATTGCAACTATCTGACGTTAAATCATTTGTTTCGCATAGATTTGAAGATAATCCTTCTACATCGCATGATTTCAAGCTAAATCATGTGTTTGGCTTGGATATGATGCTAACTCGTTTGTTTCGTCTGAATTGGAAGCTATATCTCTTATATCGCAAGTATCTGAAGCTAAATCATTTGTATCTCATGGATTTGAAGCTAAAGCTTCTACATAGCATTGATTTGAAGATTAATCATGTGTTTTTGCGTGGATTGAAGCTAACTCGTTTGTTTTCACCTGGATTTAAAGCTATACCACTTAGATCGCATGTATCTGATGCTAAATCATTTGTTTCGCATGGATTTGAATCTAATCCTTCTACTTCGAATTGATTTTGAAGCACAATCATTTGCTTCGCATGAATTTGAAGTTAAACCTTCTATATCGCATTGATTTGAAGATAAATCATGTATTTCGAGTGGATTTGAAGCTAAACCTTCTACATCGCATTGATTTGAAGCTAAATCATGTGTTTCGCTTGGATATGAAGCTAACTCGTTTGTTTCGTCTCCACTTGAAGCTATATATCTATATCGCAAGTATCTGAAGCTATATCGTTTGTGTCGCATGGATTTGAAGCTAAACATTCTATAGCGCATTGATTTGAAGCTATATCATGTGTTTCGCATGGATTTGAAGCTAACTCGTTTGCTTCGCCTGCATTTGAAGCTATATCACTTATATCCCAAGTGTTTGAAGCTAAATCATTTGTTTCGCATGGATTTGAAGCTAATCGTTCTATATCGCATTGATTTGGAGCTAAATCATGCGATTTGCTTGGATTTGGAGATATCTCTTTTGTTTCGTCTGCATTTGAAGCTATATCACTTATATCGCATGTACCTGATGCTGAATCATTTGTGTCGCATGGATTGAAGCTAATCCTTCTACTTCGAATTGATTTGAAGCTAAATCATGTCTTTTGCTTGGATATGAAGCTAACTCATTTGTTTCGTTTGCATTTGAAGCTATATCACATATATCCCAAGGGTTTCAAAGAAAATCATTTGTTCTAATGGATTTTGAAGCTAAACCTTCTATATCGCATTGATTTAAAGCTAAATCATGTCTTTCGGTTGGATATGAAGCTAACTCGTTTGTTTCGTCTGCATTTGTAGCTATATCACTTATATCGCAACTATCTGATGTTAAATCATTTGTTTCGCATGGATTTGAATCTAACTCGTTTGTTTCGTCTACATTTGAAGCTATATCACTTATATCCCAAGTGTTTGAAGCTAAATAATTTTTTTCGCGTGGATTAGAAGCTAAACATTCTACTTCGAATTGATTTGAAGCTAAATCATGTGTTTCGCTTGGATATGAAGCTAACTCGTTTGTTTCGTCTCCACTTGAAGCTATATCTCTTATATCGCAAGTATCTGATGTTAAATCATTTGTTTCGCATGGATTTGAATCTAACTCGTTTGTTTCGTCTGCATTTGAAGCTATATCACTTATTTCCAAGTGTTTGAAGCTAAATCATTTTTTTCGCGTGGATTTGAAGCAAAACCTTCTACATCGCATTGATTTGAAGCTAAATCATGGTTTTCGCTAGGATTTGAAGCTATCTCGTTTGTTTCGTCTGCCTTTGGAGCTATCTCACTTATATCGCAACTATCTGATGTTAAATCATTTGTTTCGCATAGATTTGAATCTAATCCTTCTACTTCGAAATGATATGAAGCTAAATCATGTGCTTCGCATGGATTTGAAGCTAACTCGTTTGTTTCGTCTGCCATTTGAAGCTATATCTCTTATATCGCAAGTATCTGAAACTAAATCATTTGTTTCGCATGGATTTGAATCTAACCTCGTTAGTTTCGTCTGCATTTGAAGCTATATCACTTATATCCCAAGTGTTTTGAAGCTAAATCATTTTTTCGCGTGGATTTGAAGCTAAACATTCTACATCGCATTGATTTGAAGCTAAATCATGTGTTTCGCATGGATTAGAAGCTAACTCGTTTGCTTCGTCTGCATTTGAAGCTATATCACTTATATCCCAAGTGTTTGAAGCTAAATCATTTGTTTCGCATGTATTGAAGCTAAAGCTTCTACATCTCATTGATTTGAAGCTAAATCATGTGCTTCGCATGGATTTGAAGCTATCTCTTTTGTTTCGTCCGCATTTGAAGCTATATCTCTTATATCGCAATTATCTGAAGCTATATCATTTGCGTCGCATGGATTTGAAACTGAAACGTTCTATATCGCATTGAATTGTAGCTAAATCATGTGTTTCGCGTGGATTTGAAGCTAAAACCTTCTACATCGCATTGATTTGAAGCTAAATCATGTGTTTCTCTTGGATTTGAAGCTATCTCGTTTGTTTCGTCTGCATTTGGAGGTAAATCACTTATATCGCAACTATCTGATGTTAAATCATTTGTTTCGAATGGATTTGAAGCTAAATCTTCAACACTGCAAAGATTTGCAGCTAAATCATGTGTTTCGCATTGATTTGAAGCTAACTCGTTTGTTTCTCCTGCATTTGAAGCTATCTCACTTATATCGCAAACTATCTGATGTTAAATCATTTGTTTCGCATAGATTTGAACTAATCCTTCTACTTCGAAATGATATGAAGCTAAATCATGTGCTTCGCATGGATTTGAAGCTAACTCGTTTGTTTCGTCTGAATTGGAGCTAAATCACTTATATCGCAACTATCTGATGTTAAATCATTTGTTTCGAATGGATTTGAAGCTAAATCTTCAACACTGCAAAGATTTGCAGCTAAATCATGTGTTTCGCATTGATTTGAAGCTAACTCGTTTGTTTCTCCTGCATTTGAAGCTATCTCACTTATATCGCAACTATCTGATGTTAAATCATTTGTTTCGCATAGATTTGAACTAATCCTTCTACTTCGAATGATATGAAGCTAAATCATGTGCATCGCATGGATATGAAGCTAACTCGTTTGTTCGTCTGCATTTGAAGCTATATCTCTTATATCGCAAGTATCTGAAGCTATATCGTTTGTGTCGCATGGATTTGAAGCTAAACATTCTATATCGTATTGATTTGAAGCTAAATCATGTATTTCGCGTGGATTTGAAGCTAAACCTTCTACATCGCATTGATTTGAAGCTAAATCATGATTTTCGCTTGGATTTGATGCTATCTAGTTTGTTTCGTCTGCATTTGAAGCTATATCACTTATATCGCAACTATTTGATGTAAAATCGTTTGTGTCGCACGGATTTGGAGCTAAATCTTCTATATCGCATTTATTTGCAGCTGAATCATGTGTTTCGCTTGGATTTGAAGCTCACTCGTTTGCTTCGTCTGCATTTGAAGCTATATCACTTATATCGCATGTACCTGATGCTGAATCATTTGTGTCGCATGGATTTGAAGCTAATCCTTCTACTTCGAATTGATTTGAAGCTAAATCATGTCTTTTGCTTGGATATGAAGCTAACTCATTTGTTTCGTTTGCATTTGAAGCTATATCACATATATCCCAAGCGTTTCAAAGAAAATCATTTGTTCTAATGTATTTGAAGCTAAACCTTCTATATCGCATTGACTTAAAGCTAAATCATGTCTTTCGGTTGGATATGAAACTAACTCGTTTGTTTCGTCTGCATTTGAAGCTACATCTCTTATATCGCAAGTATCTGAAGCTATATCGTTTGTGTCGCATGGATTTGAAGCTAAACATTCTATATCGCATTGATTTGAAGCTAAATCATGTGTTTCGCGTGGATTTGAAGCTAAACCTTCTACATCGCATTGATTGAAGCATAAATCATGTGTTTCGCTTGATTTGAAGCTAACTCGTTTGTTTCGTCTGCATTTGAAGCTATATCACTTATATCGAACTATCTGATGTTAAATCATTTGTTTCGCATGGATTTGAATCTAACTCGTTTGTTTCGTCAGCATTTGAAGCTATATCACTTATATTGCAACTATCTGACGTTAAATCATTTGTTTCGCATAGATTTGAAGATAATCCTTCTACATCGAATTGATTTGAAGCTAAATCATGTGTTTCGCTTGGATATGAAGCTAACCTCGTTTGTTTCGTCTCCACCTGAAGCTATATCTCTTATATCGCAAGTATCTGAAGCTATATCGTTTGTGTTGCATGGATTTGAAGCTAAACATTCTATATCGCATTGATTTGAAGCTAAATCATGTGTTTCGCGTGGATTTGAAGCTAAACCTTCTACATCGCATTGATTTGAAGTTAAATCATGTGTTTCGCTTGGATTTGATGCTATCCCAGTTTGTTTCGTCTGCATTTGAAGCTATATCACTTATATCGCAACTATTTGACGTTAAATCATTTGTGTCGCACGGATTTGAAACTAAATCTTCTATATCGCATTTATTTGCAGCTGAATCATGTGTTTCGCTTGGATTTGAAGCTCAGTCGTTTGCTTCGTCTGCATTTGAAGCTATATCACTTATATCCCACGTATTTGAAGCTAAATCATTTTGTTTCGTATGGATTTGAAGCTAATCGTTCTATATCGCATTGATTTGAAGCTAAATCATGCGATTTGCTTGGATTTGGAGATATCTCTTTTGTTTCGTCTGCATATGAAGCTATATCACTTATATCGCATGTACCTGATTCTGAATCATTTGTGTCGCATGGATTTGAAGCTAATCCTTCTACTTCGAATTGATTTGAAGCTAAATCATGTCTTTTGCTTGTATATGAAGCTAACTCATTTGTTTCGTTTGCATTTGAAGCTATATCACATATATTCCAAGCTTTTCAAAGAAAATCATTTGTTCTACAAGGATTTGAAGCTAAACCTTCTATATCGCATTGATTTAAAGCTAAATCATGTCTTTCGGTTGGATATGAAGCTAACTCGTTTGTTTCGTCTGCATTTGAAGCTATGTCACTTATATCGCAACTATCTGATGTTAAATCATTTGTTTCGCATGGATTTGAATCTAACTCGTTTGTTTAGTCTGCATTTGAAGCTATATCACTTATATCACAAGTGTTTGAAGCTAAATCATTTTTTTCGCGTGGATTTGAAGCTAAGCATTCTACATCGCATTGATTGAAGCTAAATCATGTGTTTCGCTTGGATTTGAAGCTATCTCGTTTGTTTCGTCTGCCTTGGTGCTAAATCACTTATATCGCAACTATCTGATGTTAAATCATTTGTTTCGAATGGATTTGAAGCTAAATCTTCAACACTGCAAAGATTTGCAGCTAAATCATGTGTTTCGCATTGATTTGAAGCTAACTCGTTTGTTTCTCCTGCATTTGAAGCTATCTCACTTATATCGCAACTATCTGATGTTAAATCATTTGTTTCGCATAGATTTGAACTAATCCTTCTACTTCGAAATGATATGAAGCTAAATCATGTGCTTCGCATGGATTTGAAGCTAACTCGTTTGTTTCGTCTGAATTTGGAGCTAAATCACTTATATCGCAACTATCTGATGTTAAATCATTTGTTTCGAATGGATTTGAAGCTAAATCTTCAACACTGCAAAGATTTGCAGCTAATCATGTGTTTCGCATTGATTTGAAGCTAACTCGTTTGTTTCTCCTGCATTTGAAGCTATCTCACTTATATCGCAACAATCTGATGTTAAATCATTTGTTTCGCATAGATTTGAACTAATCCTTCTACTTCGAAATGATATGAAGCTAAATCATGTGCATCGCATGGATATGAAGCTAACTCGTTTGTTTCGTCTGCATTTGAAGCTATATCTCTTATATCGCAAGTATCTGAAGCTATATCGTTTGTGTCGCATGGATTTGAAGCTAAACATTCTATATCGTATTGATTTGAAGCTAAATCATGTATTTCGCGTGGATTTGAAGCTAAACCTTCTACATCGCATTGATTTGAAGCTAAATCATGATTTTCGCTTGGATTTGATGCTATCTAGTTTGTTTCGTCTGCATTTGAAGCTATATCACTTATATCGCAACTATTTGATGTAAAATCGTTTGTGTCGCACGGATTTGGAGCTAAATCTTCTATATCGCATTTATTTGCAGCTGAATCATGTGTTTCGCTTGGATTTGAAGCTCACTCGTTTGCTTCGTCTGCATTTGAAGCTATATCACTTATATCGCATGTACCTGATGCTGAATCATTTGTGTCGCATGGATTTGAAGCTAATCCTTCTACTTCGAATTGATTTGAAGCTAAATCATGTCTTTTGCTTGGATATGAAGCTAACTCATTTGTTTCGTTTGCATTTGAAGCTATATCACATATATCCCAAGCGTTTCAAAGAAAATCATTTGTTCTAATGGATTTGAAGCTAAACCTTCTATATCGCATTGACTTAAAGCTAAATCATGTCTTTCGGTTGGATATGAAACTAACTCGTTTGTTTCGTCTGCATTTGAAGCTACATCTCTTATATCGCAAGTATCTGAAGCTATATCGTTTGTGTCGCATGGATTTGAAGCTAAACATTCTATATCGCATTGATTTGAAGCTAAATCATGTGTTTCGCGTGGATTTGAAGCTAAACCTTCTACATCGCATTGATTTGAAGCTAAATCATGTGTTTCGCTTGATTTGAAGCTAACTCGTTTGTTTCGTCTGCATTTGAAGCTATATCACTTATATCGCAACTATCTGATGTTAAATCATTTGTTTCGCATGGATTTGAATCTAACTCGTTTGTTTCGTCAGCATTTGAAGCTATATCACTTATATTGCAACTATCTGACGTTAAATCATTTGTTTCGCATAGATTTGAAGATAATCCTTCTACTTCGAATTGATTTGAAGCTAAATCATGTGTTTCGCTTGGATATGAAGCTAACTCGTTTGTTTCGTCTCCACCTGAAGCTATATCTCTTATATCGCAAGTATCTGAAGCTATATCGTTTGTGTTGCATGGATTTGAAGCTAAACATTCTATATCGCATTGATTTGAAGCTAAATCATGTGTTTCGCGTGGATTTGAAGCTAAACCTTCTACATCGCATTGATTTGAAGTTAAATCATGTGTTTCGCTTGGATTTGATGCTATCCAGTTTGTTTCGTCTGCATTTGAAGCTATATCACTTATATCGCAACTATTTGACGTTAAATCATTTGTGTCGCACGGATTTGAAACTAAATCTTCTATATCGCATTTATTTGCAGCTGAATCATGTGTTTCGCTTGGATTTGAAGCTCAGTCGTTTGCTTCGTCTGCATTTGAAGCTATATCACTTATATCCCACGTATTTGAAGCTAAATCATTTGTTTCGTATGGATTTGAAGCTAATCGTTCTATATCGCATTGATTTGAAGCTAAATCATGCGATTTGCTTGGATTTGGAGATATCTCTTTTGTTTCGTCTGCATATGAAGCTATATCACTTATATCGCATGTACCTGATTCTGAATCATTTGTGTCGCATGGATTTGAAGCTAATCCTTCTACTTCGAATTGATTTGAAGCTAAATCATGTCTTTTGCTTGTATATGAAGCTAACTCATTTGTTTCGTTTGCATTTGAAGCTATATCACATATATTCCAAGCTTTTCAAAGAAAATCATTTGTTCTAATGGATTTGAAGCTAAACCTTCTATATCGCATTGATTTAAAGCTAAATCATGTCTTTCGGTTGGATATGAAGCTAACTCGTTTGTTTCGTCTGCATTTGAAGCTATGTCACTTATATCGCAACTATCTGATGTTAAATCATTTGTTTCGCATGGATTTGAATCTAACTCGTTTGTTTAGTCTGCATTTGAAGCTATATCACTTATATCACAAGTGTTTGAAGCTAAATCATTTTTTTCGCGTGGATTTGAAGCTAAGCATTCTACATCGCATTGATTTGAAGCTAAATCATGTGTTTCGCTTGGATTTGAAGCTATCTCGTTTGTTTCGTCTGCCCTTGGTGCTAAATCACTTATATCGCAACTATCTGATGTTAAATCATTTGTTTCGAATGGATTTGAAGCTAAATCTTCAACACTGCATTGATTTGCAGCTAAATCATGTGTTTCGCATTGATTTGTAGCTAACTCGTTTGCTTCGTCTGCATTTGAAGCTATATCACTTATATCCCAAGTGTTTGTAGCTAAATCATTTGTTTCGCATGGATTTGAAGCTAAAGCTTCTACATCTCATTGATTTGAAGCTAAATCATGTGCTTCGCATGGATTTGAAGCTATCTCTTTTGTTTCTTCTGCATTTGAAGCTATATCTCTTATATCGCAAGTATCTGAAGCTATATAATTTGTGTCGCATGGATTTGAAGCTAAACCTTCTATATCGCATTGATTTGAAGCTAAATCATGTGTTTCGCGTGGATTTGAAGCTAAACCTTCTACATCGCATTGATTTGAAGATAAATCATGTATTTCGAGTGGATTTGAAGCTAAACCTTCTACATCGCATTGATTTGAAGCTAAATCAAGTGTTTCGCTTGGATTTGAAGCTATCTCGTTTGTTTCGTCAGCATTTGAAGCTATATCACTTATATTGCAACTATCTGACGTTAAATCATTTGTTTCGCATAGATTTGAAGATAATCCTTCTACTTCGAATTGATTTGACGCTAAATCATGTGTTCGCTTGGATATGAAGCTAACTCGTTTGTTTCGTCTCCACTTGAAGCTATATCTCTTATATCGCAAGTATCTGAAGCTAAATCATTTGTATCTCATGGATTTGAAGCTAAAGCTTCTACATAGCATTGCTTTGAAGATTAATCATGTGTTTTTGCGTGAATTTGAAGCTAACTCGTTTGTTTCTCCTGCATTTAAAGCTATACCACTTAGATCGCATGTATCTGATGCTAAATCATTTGTTTCGCATGGATTTGAATCTAATCCTTCTACTTCGAATTGATTTTGAAGCACAATCATTTGCTGCACATGAATTTGAAGTTAAACCTTCTATATCGCATTGATTTGAAGATAAATCATGTATTTCGAGTGGATTTGAAGCTAAACCTTCTACATCGCATTGATTTGAAGCTAAATCATGTGTTTCGCTTGGATATGAAGATAACTCGTTTGTTTCGTCTCCACTTGAAGCTATATCTCTTATATCGCAAGTATCTGAAGCTATATCGTTTGTGTTGCATGGATTTGAAGCTAAACCTTCTATAACGCATTGATTTAAAGCTCAATCATGTCTTTCGGTTGGATATGAAGCTAACTCGTTTGTTTCGTCTGCATTTGAAGCTATATCTCTTATATCGCAAGTATCTGAAGCTATGTCGTTCGTGTCGCATGGATTTGAAGCTAAACATTCTATATCGCATTGATTTGAAGCTAAATCATGTGTTTCGCGTGGATTTGAAGCTAATCCTTCTACATCGCATTGATTTGAAGCTAAATCATGTGTTTCGCTTGATTTGAAGCTAACTCGTTTGTTTCGTCTGCATTTGAAGCTATATCACTTATATCGCAACTATCTGATGTTAAATCATTTGTTTCGCATGGATTTGAATCTAACTCGTTTGTTTCGTCTGCATTTGAAGCTATATCACTTATTTCCCAAGTGTTTGAAGCTAAATCATTTTTTTCGCGTGGATTTGAAGCAAAACCTTCTACATCGCATTGATTTGAAGCTAAATCATGGGTTTCGCTAGGATTTGAAGCTATCTCGTTTGTTTCGTCTGCCTTTGGAGCTATCTCACTTATATCGCAACTATCTGATGTTAAATCATTTGTTTCGCATAGATTTGAATCTAATCCTTCTACTTCGAAATGATATGAAGCTAAATCATGTGCTTCGCATGGATTTGAAGCTAACTCGTTTGTTTCGTCTGCATTTGAAGCTATATCTCTTATATCGCAAGTATCTGAAACTAAATCATTTGTTTCGCATGGATTTGAATCTAACTCGTTTGCTTCGTCTGCATTTGAAGCTATATCACTTATATCCCAAGTGTTTGAAGCTAAATCATTTTTTTCGCGTGGATTTGAAGCTAAACATTCTACATCGCATTGATTTGAAGCTAAATCATGTGTTTCGCATGGATTAGAAGCTAACTCGTTTGCTTCGTCTGCATTTGAAGCTATATCACTTATATCCCAAGTGTTTGAAGCTAAATCATTTGTTTCGCATGTATTTGAAGCTAAAGCTTCTACATCTCATTGATTTGAAGCTAAATCATGTGCTTCGCATGGATTTGAAGCTATCTCTTTTGTTTCGTTCGCATTTGAAGCTATATCTCTTATATCGCAATTATCTGAAGCTATATCATTTGTGTCGCATGGATTTGAAACTAAACGTTCTATATCGCATTGATTTGTAGCTAAATCAAGTGTTTCGCGTGTATTTGAAGCTAAACCTTCTACATCGCATTGATTTGAAGCTAAATCATGTGTTTCGCTTGGATTTGAAGCTATCTCGTTTGTGTCGTCTGCATTTGGAGGTAAATCACTTATATCGCAACTATCTGATGTTAAATCATTTGTTTCGAATGGATTTGAAGCTAAATCTTCAACACTGCAAAGATTTGCAGCTAAATCATGTGTTTCGCATTGATTTGAAGCTAACTCGTTTGTTTCTCCTGCATTTGAAGCTATCTCACTTATATCGCAACTATCTGATGTTAAATCATTTGTTTCGCATAGATTTGAACTAATCCTTCTACTTCGAAATGATATGAAGCTAAATCATGTGCTTTGCATGGATTTGAAGCTAACTCGTTTGTTTCGTCTGAATTTGGAGCTAAATCACTTATATCGCAACTATCTGATGTTAAATCATTTGTTTCGAATGGATTTGAAGCTAAATCTTCAACACTGCAAAGATTTGCAGCTAAATCATGTGTTTCGCATTGATTTGAAGCTAACTCGTTTGTTTCTCCTGCATTTGAAGCTATCTCACTTATATCGCAACTATCTGATGTTAAATCATTTGTTTCGCATAGATTTGAACTAATCCTTCTACTTCGAAATGATATGAAGCTAAATCATGTGCTTCGCATGGATTTGAAGCTATCTCTTTTGTTTCGTCTGCATTTGAAGCTATATCTCTTATATCGCAAGTATCTGAAGCTATATCGTTTGTGTCGCATGGATTTGAAGCTAAACATTCTATATCGTATTGATTTGAAGCTAAATCATGTATTTCGCGTGGATTTGAAGCTAAACCTTCTACATCGCATTGATTTGAAGCTAAATCATGATTTTCGCTTGGATTTGATGCTATCTAGTTTGTTTCGTCTGCATTTGAAGCTATATCACTTATATCGCAACTATTTGATGTAAAATCGTTTGTGTCGCACGGATTTGAAGCTAAATCTTCTATATCGCATTTATTTGCAGCTGAATCATGTGTTTCGCTTGGATTTGAAGCTCACTCGTTTGCTTCGTCTGCATTTGAAGCTATATCACTTATATCGCATGTACCTGATGCTGAATCATTTGTGTCGCATGGATTTGAAGCTAATCCTTCTACTTCGAATTGATTTGAAGCTAAATCATGTCTTTTGCTTGGATATGAAGCTAACTCATTTGTTTCGTTTGCATTTGAAGCTATATCACATATATCCCAAGCGTTTCAAAGAAAATCATTTGTTCTAATGGATTTGAAGCTAAACCTTCTATATCGCATTGACTTAAAGCTAAATCATGTCTTTCGGTTGGATATGAAACTAACTCGTTTGTTTCGTCTGCATTTGAAGCTACATCTCTTATATCGCAAGTATCTGAAGCTATATCGTTTGTGTCGCATGGATTTGAAGCTAAACATTCTATATCGCATTGATTTGAAGCTAAATCATGTGTTTCGCGTGGATTTGAAGCTAAACCTTCTACATCGCATTGATTTGAAGCTAAATCATGTGTTTCGCTTGATTTGAAGCTAACTCGTTTGTTTCGTCTGCATTTGAAGCTATATCACTTATATCGCAACTATCTGATGTTAAATCATTTGTTTCGCATGGATTTGAATCTAACTCGTTTGTTTCGTCTGCATTTGAAGCTATATCACTTATATCCCAAGTGTTTGAAGCTAAATCATTTGTTTCGCATGGATTTGAAGCTAAAGCTTCTACATCTCATTGATTTGAAGCTAAATCATGTGCTTCGCATGGATTTGAAGCTATCTCTTTTGTTTCTTCTGCATTTGAAGCTACATCTCTTATATCGCAAGTATCTGAAGCTATATCGTTTGTGTCGCATGGATTTGAAGCTAAACCTTCTATATCGCATTGATTTGAAGCTAAATCATGTGTTTCGCGTGGATTTGAAGCTAAACCTTCTACATCGCATTGATTTGAAGATAAATCATGTATTTCGAGTGGATTTGAAGCTAAACCTTCTACATCGCATTGATTTGAAGCTAAACCTTCTACATCGCATTGATTTGAAGCTAAATCATGTGTTTCGCTTGGATTTGAAGCTATCTCGTTTGTTCCGTCAGCATTTGAAGCTATATCACTTATATTGCAACTATCTGACGTTAAATCATTTGTTTCGCATAGATTTGAAGATAATCCTTCTACTTCGAATTGATTTGAAGCTAAATCATGTGTTTCGCTTGGATATGAAGCTAACTCGTTTGTTTCGTCTCCACCTGAAGCTATATCTCTTATATCGCAAGTATCTGAAGCTATATCGTTTGTGTTGCATGGATTTGAAGCTAAACATTCTATATCGCATTGATTTGAAGCTAAATCATGTGTTTCGCGTGGATTTGAAGCTAAACCTTCTACATCGCATTGATTTGAAGTTAAATCATGTGTTTCGCTTGGATTTGATGCTATCCAGTTTGTTTCGTCTGCATTTGAAGCTATATCACTTATATCGCAACTATTTGATGTTAAATCATTTGTGTCGCACGGATTTGAAACTAAATCTTCTATATCGCATTTATTTGCAGCTGAATCATGTGTTTCGCTTGGATTTGAAGCTCAGTCGTTTGCTTCGTCTGCATTTGAAGCTATATCACTTATATCCCACGTATTTGAAGCTAAATCATTTGTTTCGTATGGATTTGAAGCTAATCGTTCTATATCGCATTGATTTGAAGCTAAATCATGCGATTTGCTTGGATTTGGAGATATCTCTTTTGTTTCGTCTGCATATGAAGCTATATCACTTATATCGCATGTACCTGATTCTGAATCATTTGTGTCGCATGGATTTGAAGCTAATCCTTCTACTTCGAATTGATTTGAAGCTAAATCATGTCTTTTGCTTGTATATGAAGCTAACTCATTTGTTTCGTTTGCATTTGAAGCTATATCACATATATTCCAAGCTTTTCAAAGAAAATCATTTGTTCTAATGGATTTGAAGCTAAACCTTCTATATCCCATGATTTAAAGCTAAATCATGTCTTTCGGTTGGATATGAAGCTAACTCGTTTGTTTCGTCTGCATTTGAAGCTATATCTCTTATATCGCAAGTATCTGAAGCTATATCGTTTGTGTCGCATGGATTTGAAGCTAAACATTCTATATCGTATTGATTTGAAGCTAAATCATGTGTTTCGCGTGGATTTGGAGCTAAACCTTCTACATCGCATTGATTTGAAGCTAAATCATGTTTTTCGCTTGGATTTGATGCTATCTAGTTTGTTTCGTCTGCATTTGAAGCTATATCACTTATATCGCAACTATTTGATGTTAAATCGTTTGTGTCGCACGGATTTGAAGCTAAATCTTCTATATCGCATTTATTTGCAGCTGAATCATGTGTTTCGCTTGGATTTGAAGCTCACTCGTTTGCTTCGTTTGCATTTGAAGCTATATCACTTATATCCCACGTGTTTGAAGCTAAATCATTTGTTTCGCATGGATTTGAAGCTAATCGTTCTATATCGCATTGATTTGAAGCTAAATCATGCGATTTGCTTGGATTTGGAGATATCTCTTTTGTTTTCGTCTGCATTTGAAGCTATATCACTTATATCGCATGTACCTGATGCTGAATCATTTGTGTCGCATGGATTTGAAGCTAATCCTTCTACTTCGAATTGATTTGAAGCTAAATCATGTCTTTTGCTTGGATATGAAGCTAACTCATTTGTTTCGTTTGCATTTGAAGCTATATCACATATATCCCAAGCGTTTCAAAGAAAATCATTTGTTCTAATGGATTTGAAGCTAAACCTTCTATATCGCATTGATTTAAAGCTAAATCATGTCTTTCGGTTGGATATGAAGCTAACTCGTTTGTTTCGTCTGCATTTGAAGCTATGTCACTTATATCGCAACTATCTGATGTTAAATCATTTGTTTCGCATGGATTTGAATCTAACTCGTTTGTTTAGTCTGCATTTGAAGCTATATCACTTATATCACAAGTGTTTGAAGCTAAATCATTTTTTTCGCGTGGATTTGAAGCTAAGCATTCTACATCGCATTGATTTGAAGCTAAATCATGTGTTTCGCTTGGATTTGAAGCTATCTCGTTTGTTTCGTCTGCCCTTGGAGCTAAATCACTTATATCGCAACTATCTGATGTTAAATCATTTGTTTCGAATGGATTTGAAGCTAAATCTTCAACACTGCATTGATTTGCAGCTAAATCATGTGTTTCGCATTGATTTGTAGCTAACTCGTTTGCTTCGTCTGCATTTGAAGCTATATCACTTATATCCCAAGTGTTTGTAGCTAAATCATTTGTTTCGCATGGATTTGAAGCTAAAGCTTCTACATCTCATTGATTTGAAGCTAAATCATGTGCTTCGCATGGATTTGAAGCTATCTCTTTTGTTTCTTCTGCATTTGAAGCTATATCTCTTATATCGCAAGTATCTGAAGCTATATAATTTGTGTCGCATGGATTTGAAGCTAAACCTTCTATATCGCATTGATTTGAAGCTAAATCATGTGTTTCGCGTGGATTTGAAGCTAAACCTTCTACATCGCATTGATTTGAAGATAAATCATGTATTTCGAGTGGATTTGAAGCTAAACCTTCTACATCGTATTGATTTGAAGCTAAATCAAGTGTTTCGCTTGGATTTGAAGCTATCTCGTTTGTTTCGTCAGCATTTGAAGCTATATCACTTATATTGCAACTATCTGACGTTAAATCATTTGTTTCGCATAGATTTGAAGATAATCCTTCTACTTCGAATTGATTTGAAGCTAAATCATGTGTTTCGCTTGGATTTGAAGCTGTCTCGTTTGTTTCGTCAGCATTTGAAGCTACATCACTTATATTGCAACTATCTGACGTTAAATCATTTGTTTCGCATAGATTTGAAGATAATCCTTCTACTTCGAATTGATTTGAAGCTAAATCATGTGTTCGCTTGGATATGAAGCTAACTCGTTTGTTTCGTCTCCACTTGAAGCTATATCTCTTATATCGCAAGTATCTGAAGCTAAATCATTTGTATCGCATGGATATGAAGCTAATCCTTCTACATCGCATGGATTTGAAGCTAAATCATGTGTTTGGCTTGGATATGAAGCTAACTCGTTTGTTTCGTCTGCATTTGAAGCTATATCTCTTATATCGCAAGTATCTGAAGCTATATCGTTCGTGTCGCATGGATTTGAAGCTAAACATTCTATATCGCATTGATTTGAAGCTAAATCATGTGTTTCGCGTGGATTTGAAGCTATCTCGTTTGTTTCGTCTGCCTTTGGAGCTAAATCACTTATATCGCAACTATCTGATGTTAAATCATTTGTCTCGAATGGATTTGAAGCTAAATCTTCAACACTGCATTGATTTGCAGCTAAATCATGTGTTTCGCATGGATTTGAATCTAACTCGTTTGTTTCGTCTGCATTTAAAGCTATATCACTTATATCCCAAGTGTTTGAAGCTAAATCATTTTTTTCGCGTGGATTTGAAGCTAAACATTCTACATCGCATTGATTTGAAGCTAAATCATGTGTTTCGCTTGGATTTGAAGCTATCTCTTTTGTTTCGTCCTCATTTGAAGCTATATCTCTTATATCGCAAGTATCTGAAGCTATATCATTTGTGTCGCATGGATTTGAAGCTAAACCTTCTATATCGCATTGATTTGAAGCTAAATCATGTGTTTCGCGTGGATTTGAAGCTAAACCTTCTACATCGCATTGATTTGAAGCTAAATCATGTGTTTCGCTTGGATTTGAAGCTATCTCGTTTCTTTCGTCTGCATTTGGAGCTAAATCACTTATATCGCAACTATCTGATGTTAAATCATTTGATTCGAATGGATTTGAAGCTAAATCTTCAACACTGCAAAGATTTGCAGCTAAATCATGTGCTTCGCATGGATTTGAAGCTAACTCGTTTGTTTCGTCTGCATTTGAAGCTATATCTCTTATATCGCAAGTATCTGAAGCTAAATCATTTGCTTCGCATGGATTTGAATCTAACTCGTTTGTTTCGTCTGCATTTGAAGCTATATCACTTATATCCCAAGTGTTTGAAGCTAAATCATTTTTTTCGCGTGGATTTGAAGCTATATCTCTTATATCGCAAGTATCTGAAGCTATATCATTTGTGTCGCATGGATTTGAAGCTAAACCTTCTATATCGCATTGATTAGAAGCTAAATCATGTGATTCGCTTGGATTTGAAGCTATCTCTTTTGTTTCGTCTGCATTTGAAGCTATATCACTTATATCGCATGTACCTGTTGCTGAATCATTTGTGTCGCATGGATTTGATGTTAAACCTTCTACATCGCATTGATTTGAAGCTAAATCATGTGTTTCGCTTGGATTTGAAACTATCTCGTTTGTTTCGTCTGCATTTGGAGCTAAATCACTTATATCGCAACTATCTGATGTTAAATCATTTGTTTCGCTTGGATATGAAGCTATCTCGTTGTTTCGTCCGCATTTGAAGCTATATCACTTATATCGCAAGTATCTGAAGCTTATTCATTTGTGTCGCATGGATTTGAAGCTAAACCTTCTACATACCATTGATTTGAAGATTAATCATGTGTTTTGCATGGATTTGGAGCTAACTCGTTTATTTCGTCTGCAGTTGAAGCTATATCACTTATATCGCTACTATCTGATGTTAAATCATTTGTTTCGCATGGATTTGAAGCTAAACCTTCTACATCGCATTGTTATGAAGCTAAATCATGTATTTCGTTTGGATTTGAAGTTATCTCTTTTGTTACGTCTGCATTTGACGCTATATCACTTATATCGCGTGTATCTGATGCTGAATCATTTGTATCGCATGGATTTGTAACTAATCCTTCTACTTCTAATTGATTTGAAGCTAAATCATGTGTTTCGCGTGGATTTGAAGCTAAACCTTCTACATCGCAATGATTTGAAGCTAAATCATGTGGTTCGCTTGGATTTGGAGCTAACTCGTTAATTTCGTCTGCATTTGAAGCTATATCACTTATATCGCAACTATCTGATGTTAAATCATTTGTGTCACATGGAATTGAAGCTAATCCTTCCGCTTCGAATTGATTTGTAGCTAAATCATGTGTTTCGCGTGGATTTTTAGCTAAACCTTCTACATCGCAATGATTTGAGGCTAAATCATGTGATTCGCTTGGATTTGGAGCTAACTCGTTTATTTCGTCTTCATTTGAAGCTATATCACTTATATCGCAACTATCTGATGTTAAATCATTTGTGTCACATGGAATTGAAGCTAATCCTTCCGCTTCGAATTGATTTGAAGTTAAATCATGTGGTTCGCATGGATTTGAAGCTAAACCTTCTACATCGCATTGATTTGCAGCTAAATCATGTGTTTCGCATGGATTAGAAGCTAACTCGTTTGTTTCCCCTGTATTCGAAGCTATATCATTTATATCGCAACTATCTGATGTTAAATCATTTGTTTCGCATGGATTTGAAGCTAAACCTTCTACATCGCATTGTTATGAAGCTAAATCATGTGTTTCGCTTGGATTTGAAGTTATCTCTTTTGTTACGTCTGCATTTGACGCTATATCACTTATATCGCATGTATCTGATGCTGAATCAATTGTATCGCATGGATTTGAAACTAATCCTTCTACTTCAAATTGATTTGAAGCTAAATCATGTGTCTCGCGTGGATTTGTAGCTAAACCTTCTACATCGCAATGATTTGAAGCTAAATCATGTGATTCGCTTGGATTTGTAGCTAACTCGTTTATTTCGTCTTCATTTGAAGCTATATCACTTATATCCCAAGTGTTTGTAGCTAAATCATTTGTTTCGCTTGGATTTGAAGTTAAACCATCTACATTGCATTGATTTAATGCTAAATCATGTTTTTCGCTGGGATATGAAGCTAACTCGTTTGTTTCGGCTGCATTTGAAGCTATATCTCCTATATCGCAAGTATCTGAAGCGAAATCATTTGTTTCGCATGGATTTGAAGCTAAACCTTCTAAATCTAATTGATTTAAAGCTAAATCACGTGTTTCGCTTGGATATGAAGCTAACTAGTTTGTTTCGTCTGCATTTGAAGCTATATCTCTTATATCACAAGTATCTGAAGCGAAATCATTTGGTTCACGTGTATTTGAAGCTAAACCTTCTATATCGCATTGATTTCAAGCCAAATCATGTGTTTCGCGTGGATTTGAAGCTAAACCTTCTACATCGCAATTATTTGAAGCTAAATCATGTGATTCGCTTGGATTTGAAGCTACCTCGTTTGTTCCGTCTGCATTTGAAGCTATATAACTTATATCGCAACTATCTGATGTTAAATCATTTGTGTCAGATGGAATTGAAGCTAATCCTTCTGCTTCGAATTGATTTGAAGCTAAATCATGTGTTTCGCATGGATTTGAAGCTAACTCGTTTGTTTCGTCTGCATTTGAAGCTATATCACATATATCCCAAACGTTTGAAAGTAAATCATTTGTTTCGCATGGATTTGATGTTAAACCTTCTACATCGCAATGATTTGAAGCTACATCATGTGGTTCGCTTGGAGTTGGAGCTGACTCGTTTATTTCGTCTTCATTTGAAGCTATATCACTTATATCGCAACTATCTGATGTTAAATCATTTGTGTCACATGGAATTGAAGCTAATCCTTCCGCTTCGAATTGATTTGAAGCTAAATCATGTGGTTCGCTTGGATTTGGAGCTAACTCGTTTATTTCGTCTGCAGTTGAAGCTATATCACTTATATCGCTACTATCTGATGTTAAATCATTTGTTTCGCATGGATTTGAAGCTAAACCTTCTACATCGCATTGTTATGAAGCTAAATCATGTGTTTCGCTTGGATTTGAAGTTATCTCTTTTGTTACGTCTGCAGTTGACGCTATATCACTTATATCGCATGTATCTGATGCTGAATCATTTGTATCGCATGGATTTGTAACTAATCCTTCTACTTCTAATTGATTTGAAGCTAAATCATGTGTTTCGCGTGGATTTGAAGCTAAACCTTCTACATCGCAATGATTTGAAGCTAAATCATGTGGTTCGCTTGGATTTGGAGCTAACTCGTTAATTTCGTCTGCATTTGAATCTATATCACTTATATCGCAACTATCTGATGTTAAATCATTTGTTTTGCATAGATTTGAAGCTAAACCTTCTACATCGCATTGATTTGCATCTAAATCATGTGTTTCGCATGGATTAGAAACTAACTCGTTTGTTTCCCCTGTATTCGAAGCTATATCATTTATATCGCAACTATCTGATGTTAAATCATTTGTTTCGCATGGATTTGAAGCTAAACCTTCTACATCGCAATGACTTGAAGCTAAATCATGTGATTCGCTTGGATTTGGAGCTAACTCGTTTATTTCGTCTTCATTTGAAGCTATATCACTTATATCGCAACTATCTGATGTTAAATCATTTGTTTCGCATAGATTGGAGCTAAACCTTCTACATCGCATTGATTTGCAGCTAAATCATGTGTTTCGCACGAATTTGAAGCTAACTCGTTTGTATCATCTGCATTTGAAGCTATATCTCTTATATCGCAAGTATCTGAAGCGAAATCATTTGTTTCACATGGATTTGAAGCTAAACCTTCTATATCGCATTGATTTCAAGCTGAATCATGTGTATCGCATGGATTTGAAGCTAAACGTTCTACATCGCAATGACTTGAAGCTAAATCATGTGATTCGCTTGGATTTGGAGCTAAACCTTCTAAATCTAATTGATTTAAAGCTAAATCACGTGTTTCGCTTGGATATGAAGCTAACTAGATTCTTCGTCTGCATTTGAAGCTATATCTCTTATATCGCAAGTATCTGAAGCGAAATCATTTGGTTCACATGTATTTGAAGCTAAACCTTCTATATCGCATTGATTTCAAGCTAAATCATGTGTTTCGCGTTGATTTGATGCTAAACCTTCTACATCGCAATTATTTGAACCTAAATCATGTGATTCGCTTGGATTTGAAGCTACCTCGTTTGTTCCGTCTGCATTTGAAGCAATATAACTTATATCGCAACTATCTGATGTTAAATCATTTGTGTCAGATGGAATTGAAGCTAATCCTTCTGCTTCGAATTGATTTGAAGCTAAATCATGTGTTTCGCATGGATTTGAAGCTAACTCGTTTGTTTCGTCTGCATTTGAAGCTATATCACATATATCCCAAACGTTTGAAAGTAAATCATTTGTTTCGCATGGATTTGATGTTAAACCTTCTACATCGCAATGATTTGAAGCTACATCATGTGGTTCGCTTGGAGTTGGAGCTGACTCGTTTATTTCGTCTTCATTTGAAGCTATATCACTTATATCGCAACTATCTGATGTTAAATCATTTGTGTCACATGGAATTGAAGCTAATCCTTCCGCTTCGAATTGATTTGAAGCTAAATCATGTGGTTCGCTTGGATTTGGAGCTAACTCGTTTATTTCGTCTGCAGTTGAAGCTATATCACTTATATCGCTACTATCTGATGTTAAATCATTTGTTTCGCATGGATTTGAAGCTAAACCTTCTACATCGCATTGTTATGAAGCTAAATCATGTGTTTCGCTTGGATTTGAAGTTATCTCTTTTGTTACGTCTGCAGTTGACGCTATATCACTTATATCGCATGTATCTGATGCTGAATCATTTGTATCGCATGGATTTGTAACTAATCCTTCTACTTCTAATTGATTTGAAGCTAAATCATGTGTTTCGCGTGGATTTGAAGCTAAACCTTCTACATCGCAATGATTTGAAGCTAAATCATGTGGTTCGCTTGGATTTGGAGCTAACTCGTTAATTTCGTCTGCATTTGAATCTATATCACTTATATCGCAACTATCTGATGTTAAATCATTTGTTTTGCATAGATTTGAAGCTAAACCTTCTACATCGCATTGATTTGCATCTAAATCATGTGTTTCGCATGGATTAGAAACTAACTCGTTTGTTTCCCCTGTATTCGAAGCTATATCATTTATATCGCAACTATCTGATGTTAAATCATTTGTTTCGCATGGATTTGAAGCTAAACCTTCTACATCGCAATGACTTGAAGCTAAATCATGTGATTCGCTTGGATTTGGAGCTAACTCGTTTATTTCGTCTTCATTTGAAGCTATATCACTTATATCGCAACTATCTGATGTTAAATCATTTGTTTCGCATAGATTGGAGCTAAACTTCTACATCGCATTGATTTGCAGCTAAATCATGTGTTTCGCACGAATTTGAAGCTAACTCGTTTGTATCATCTGCATTTGAAGCTATATCTCTTATATCGCAAGTATCTGAAGCGAAATCATTTGTTTCACATGGATTTGAAGCTAAACCTTCTATATCGCATTGATTTCAAGCTGAATCATGTGTATCGCATGGATTTGAAGCTAAACGTTCTACATCGCAATGACTTGAAGCTAAATCATGTGATTCGCTTGGATTTGGAGCTAAACCTTCTAAATCTAATTGATTTAAAGCTAAATCACGTGTTTCGCTTGGATATGAAGCTAACTAGATTCTTCGTCTGCATTTGAAGCTATATCTCTTATATCGCAAGTATCTGAAGCGAAATCATTTGGTTCACATGTATTTGAAGCTAAACCTTCTATATCGCATTGATTTCAAGCTAAATCATGTGTTTCGCGTTGATTTGATGCTAAACCTTCTACATCGCAATTATTTGAACCTAAATCATGTGATTCGCTTGGATTTGAAGCTACCTCGTTTGTTCCGTCTGCATTTGAAGCTATATAACTTATATCGCAACTATCTGATGTTAAATCATTTGTGTCAGATGGAATTGAAGCTAATCCTTCTGCTTCGAATTGATTTGAAGCTAAATCATGTGTTTCGCATGGATTTGAAGCTAACTCGTTTGTTTCGTCTGCATTTGAAGCTATATCACATATATCCCAAACGTTTGAAAGTAAATCATTTGTATCGCATGGATTTGATGTTAAACCTTCTACATCGCAATGATTTGAAGCTACATCATGTGGTTCGCTTGGAGTTGGAGCTAACTCGTTTATTTCGTCCGCATTTCTAGCTATATCACTTATATCGCTACTATCTGATGTTAAATCATTTGTTTCGCATGGATTTGAAGCTAAACCTTCTACATCGCATCGTTATGAAGCTAAATCATGTGTTTCTCTTGGATTTGTAGCTAAACCTTCTACATCGCAATGATTTGAGGCTAAATCATGTGATTCGCTTGGATTTGGAGCTGACTCGTTTATTTCGTCTGCAGTTGAAGCTATATCACTTATATCGCTACTATCTGATGTTAAATCATTTGTTTCGCATGGATTTGAAGCTAAACCTTCTACATCGCATTGTTATGAAGCTAAATCATGTGTTTCGCTTGGATTTGAAGTTATCTCTTTTGTTACGTCTGCATTTGACGCTATATCACTTATATCGCATGTATCTGATGCTGAATCATTTGTATTGCACGGATTTGTAACTAATCCTTCTACTTCTAATTGATTTGAAGCTAAATCATGTGTTTCGCGTGGATTTGAAGCTAAATCTTCTACATCGCAATGATTTGAAGCTAAATCATGTGGTTCGCTTGGATTTGGAGCTAACTCGTTAATTTCGTCTGCATTTGAAGCTATATCACTTATATCCCAAGTGTTTGAAGCTAAATCATTTGTTTCGCATGGATTTGAATCTAAACCTTCTACATCTAATTGATTTAAAGCTAAATCACGTGTTTCGCTTGGATATGAAGCTAACTAGTTTGTTTCGTCTGCATTTGAAGCTATATCTCGTATATCGCAAGTATCTGAAGCGAAATCATTTGTGTCACATGTATTTGAAGCTAAACCTTCTACATCGCATTGATTTGAAGCTAAATCATGTGATTCGCTTGGATTTGAAGTTAAACTTTCTACATCGCATTAGTTTGAAGCTAAATCATTTGTTTCGCGTGGATTTGGACCTAACTCGTTTATTTCGTCTGCATTCGAAGCTATATCACTTATATCGCAAGTATCTGAAGCGAAATCGTTTGTGTCACATGGATTTGAAGCTAAACCTTCTATATCGCATTGATTTCCAGCTAAATCATGTGTATCGCATGGATTTGAAGCTAAACCTTCTACATCGCAATGACTTGAAGCTAAATCATGTGATTCGCTTGGATTTGGAGCTAACTCGTTTATTTCGTCTTCATTTGAAGCTATATCACTTATATCGCAACTATCTGATGTTAAATCATTTGTTTCGCATGGATTTGAAGCTAAACCTTCTACATCGCAATGATTTGTAGCTAAATCAAGTGATTCGCTTGGATTTGAAGCTATCTCGTTTGTTCCGTCTGCATTTGAAGCTATATTACTTATATCGCAACTATCTGATGTTAAATCATTTGTGTCAGATGGAATTGAAGCTAATCCTTCTGCTTCGAATTGATTTGAAGCTAAATCATGTGTTTCGCATGGATTTGAAGCTAACTCGTTTGTTTCGTCTGCATTTGAAGCTATATCACATATATCCCAAACGTTTGAAAGTAAATCATTTGTTTCGCATGGATTTGATGTTAAACCTTCTACATCGCAATGATTTGTAGCTACATCATGTGGTTCGCTTGGAGTTGGAGCTAACTCGTTTATTTCGTCTGCATTTGTAGCTATATCACTTATATCGCTACTATCTGATGTTAAATCATTTGTTTCGCATGGATTTGAAGCTAAACCTTCTACATCGCATCGTTATGAAGCTAAATCATGTGTTTCTCTTGGATTTGTAGCTAAACCTTCTACATCGCAATGATTTGAGGCTAAATCATGTGATTCGCTTGGATTTGGAGCTGACTCGTTTATTTCGTCTGCAGTTGAAGCTATATCACTTATATGGCTACTATCTGATGTTAAATCATTTGTTTCGCATGGATTTGAAGCTAAACCTTCTACATCGCATTGTTATGAAGCTAAATCATGTGTTTCGCTTGGATTTGAAGTTATCTCTTTTGTTACGTCTGCATTTGACGCTATATCACTTATATCGCATGTATCTGATGCTGAATCATTTGTATTGCACGGATTTGTAACTAATCCTTCTACTTCTAATTGATTTGAAGCTAAATCATGTGTTTCGCGTGGATTTCAAGCTAAATCTTCTACATCGCAATGATTTGAAGCTAAATCATGTGGTTCGCTTGGATTTGGAGCTAACTCGTTAATTTCGTCTGCATTTGAAGCTATATCACTTATATCCCAAGTGTTTGAAGCTAAATCATTTGTTTCGCATGGATTTGAATCTAAACCTTCTACATCTAATTGATTTAAAGCTAAATCACGTGTTTCGCTTGGATATGAAGCTAACTAGTTTGTTTCGTCTGCATTTGAAGCTATATCTCGTATATCGCAAGTATCTGAAGCGAAATCATTTGTGTCACATGTATTTGAAGCTAAACCTTCTACATCGCATTGATTTGAAGCTAAATCATGTGATTCGCTTGGATTTGAAGTTAAACTTTCTACATCGCATTAGTTTGAAGCTAAATCATTTGTTTCGCGTGGATTTGGACCTAACTCGTTTATTTCGTCTGCATTCGAAGCTATATCACTTATATCGCAAGTATCTGAAGCGAAATCGTTTGTGTCACATGGATTTGAAGCTAAACCTTCTATATCGCATTGATTTCCAGCTAAATCATGTGTATCGCATGGATTTGAAGCTAAACCTTCTACATCGCAATGACTTGAAGCTAAATCATGTGATTCGCTTGGATTTGGAGCTAACTCGTTTATTTCGTCTTCATTTGAAGCTATATCACTTATATCGCAACTATCTGATGTTAAATCATTTGTTTCGCATGGATTTGAATCTAAACCTTCTACATCGCAATGATTTGTAGCTAAATCAAGTGATTCGCTTGGATTTGAAGCTATCTCGTTTGTTCCGTCTGCATTTGAAGCTATATTACTTATATCGCAACTATCTGATGTTAAATCATTTGTGTCAGATGGAATTGAAGCTAATCCTTCTGCTTCGAATTGATTTGAAGCTAAATCATGTGTTTCGCATGGATTTGAAGCTAACTCGTTTGTTTCGTCTGCATTTGAAGCTATATCACATATATCCCAAACGTTTGAAAGTAAATCATTTGTTTCGCATGGATTTGAAGCTAAACCTTCTACATCGCAATGATTTGTAGCTAAATCAAGTGATTCGCTTGGAGTTGGAGCTAACTCGTTTATTTCGTCTGCATTTGTAGCTATATCACTTATATCGCTACTATCTGATGTTAAATCATTTGTTTCGCATGGATTTGAAGCTAAACCTCCTACATCGCATCGTTATGAAGCTAAATCATGTGTTTCTCTTGGATTTGTAGCTAAACCTTCTACATCGCAATGATTTGAGGCTAAATCATGTGATTCGCTTGGATTTGGAGCTGACTCGTTTATTTCGTCTGCAGTTGAAGCTATATCACTTATATGGCTACTATCTGATGTTAAATCATTTGTTTCGCATGGATTTGAAGCTAAACCTTCTACATCGCATTGTTATGAAGCTAAATCATGTGTTTCGCTTGGATTTGAAGTTATCTCTTTTGTTACGTCTGCAGTTGACGCTATATCACTTATATCGCATGTATCTGATGCTGAATCATTTGTATCGCATGGATTTGTAACTAATCCTTCTACTTCTAATTGATTTGAAGCTAAATCATGTGTTTCGCGTGGATTTGAAGCTAAATCTTCTACATCGCAATGATTTGAAGCTAAATCATTTGTTTCGCGTGGATTTGGACCTAACTTGTTTATTTCGTCTGCATTCGAAGCTATATCACTTATATCGCAAGTATCTGAAGCGAAATCGTTTGTGTCACATGGATTTGAAGCTAAACCTTCTATATCGCATTGATTTCCAGCTAAATCATGTGTATCGCATGGATTTGAAGCTAAACCTTCTACATCGCAATGACTTGAAGCTAAATCATGTGATTCGCTTGGATTTGGAGCTAACTCGTTTATTTCGTCTTCATTTGAAGCTATATCACTTATATCGCAACTATCTGATGTTAAATCATTTGTTTCGCATGGATTTGAAGCTAAACCTTCTACATCGCAATGATTTGTAGCTAAATCAAGTGATTCGCTTGGATTTGAAGCTATCTCGTTTGTTCCGTCTGCATTTGAAGCTATATTACTTATATCGCAACTATCTGATGTTAAATCATTTGTGTCAGATGGAATTGAAGCTAATCCTTCTGCTTCGAATTGATTTGAAGCTAAATCATGTGTTTCGCATGGATTTGAAGCTAACTCGTTTGTTTCGTCTGCATTTGAAGCTATATCACATATATCCCAAACGTTTGAAAGTAAATCATTTGTTTCGCATGGATTTGATGTTAAACCTTCTACATCGCAATGATTTGAAGCTACATCATGTGGTTCGCTTGGAGTTGGAGCTAACTCGTTTATTTCGTCTGCATTTGTAGCTATATCACTTATATCGCTACTATCTGATGTTAAATCATTTGTTTCGCATGGATTTGAAGCTAAACCTTCTACATCGCATCGTTATGAAGCTAAATCATGTGTTTCTCTTGGATTTGTAGCTAAACCTTCTACATCGCAATGATTTGAGGCTAAATCATGTGATTCGTTTGGATTTGGAGCTGACTCGTTTATTTCGTCTGCAGTTGAAGCTATATCACTTATATCGCTACTATCTGATGTTAAATCATTTGTTTCGCATGGATTTGAAGATAAACCTTCTACATCGCATTGTTATGAAGCTAAATCATGTGTTTCGCTTGGATTTGAAGTTATCTCTTTTGTTACGTCTGCATTTGACGCTATATCACTTATATCGCATGTATCTGATGCTGAATCATTTGTATCGCATGGATTTGTAACTAATCCTTCTACTTCTAATTGATTTGAAGCTAAATCATGTGTTTCGCGTGGATTTGAAGCTAAACCTTCTACATCGCAATGATGTGAAGCTAAATCATGTGGTTCGCTTGGATTTGGAGCTAACTCGTTTATTTCATCTGCATTTGAAGCTATATCACTTATATCGCAACTACCTGATGTTAAATCATTTGTTTCGCATGGATTTGAAGCTAAACCTTCTACATCGCATTGATTTGCAGATAAATCATGTGTTTCGCATGGATTAGAAGCTAAGTCGTTTGTTTCCCCTGTATTCGAAGCTATATCATTTATATCGCAACTATCTGATGTTAAATCATTTGTTTCGGAAGGATTTGAAGCTAAACCTTCTACATCGCAATGACTTGAAGCTAAATCATGTGATTCGCTTGGATTTGGAGCTAACTCGTTTATTTCGTCTTCATTTGAAGCTATATCACTTATATCGCAACTATCTGATGTTAAATCATTTGTTTCGCATGGATTGGAGCTAAACCTTCTACATCGCATTGATTTGCAGCTAAATCATGTGATTCGCTTGGATTTGGAGCTAACTCGTTTATTTCGTCTGCATTTGAAGCTATATCACTTATATCGCAACTATCTGATGTTAAATCATTTGTTTCGCATGGATTTGAAGCTAAACCTTCTACATCGCATTGTTATGAAGCTAAATCATGTGTTTCGCTTGGATTTGAAGCCATCTCTTTTGTTACGTCTGCATTTGACGCTATATCACTTATATCGCGTGTATCTGATGCTGAATCATTTGTATCGCATGGATTTGTAACTAATCCTTCTACTTCTAATTGATTTGAAGCTAAATCATGTGTTTCGCGTGGATTTGAAGCTAAACCTTCTACATCGCAATGATGTGAAGCTAAATCATGTGGTTCGCTTGGATTTGAAGCTAACTCGTTAATTTCGTCTTCATTTGAAGCTATATCACTTATATCGCAACTATCTGATGTTAAATCATTTGTTTCGCTTGGATTGGAGCTAAACCTTCTACATCGCATTGATTTGAAGCATAATCATGTGTTTTGCATGGATTTGAAGCTAACTCGTTTGTTTCTCCTGAATTTGAAGCTACATTCCTTATATCGCATGTATCTGATGCTGAATCATTTGTATCGCATGGATTTGAAGCTAAACCTTCTATGTCGAATTGATTTCAAGCTAAATCATGTGTATCGCATGGATTTGAAGCTAAACCTTCTACATCGCAATGACTTGAAGCTAAATCATGTGATTCGCTTGGATTTGGAGCTAACTCGTTTATTTCGTCTGCATTTGAAGCTATATCACATATATCCCAAGCGTTTGAAAGTAAATCATTTGTTTCGCATGGATTTGAAGTTAAACCTTCTACATCGCAATGATTTGAAGCTACATCATGTGGTTCGCTTGGATTTGGAGCTAACTCGTTTATTTCGTCTGCATTTGAAGCTATATCACTTATATCGCTACTATCTGATGTTAAATCATTTGTTTCGCATGGATTTGAAGCTAAACCTTCTACATCGCATGGTTTTGAAGCTAAATCATGTGTTTCGCTTGGATTTGTAGCTAAACCTTCTACATCGCAATGATTCCAGGCTAAATCATGTGATTCGCTTGGATTTGGAGCTAACTCGTTTGTTCCGTCTGCATTTGAAGCTATATTACTTATATCGCAACTATCTGATGTTAAATCATTTGTGTCAGATGGAATTGAAGCTAATCCTTCTGCTTCGAATTGATTTGAAGCTAAATCATGTGTTTCGCATGGATTTGAAGCTAACTCGTTTGTTTCGTCTGCATTTGAAGCTATATCACATATATCCCAAGCGTTTGAAAGTAAATCATTTGTTTCGCATGGATTTGAAGTTAAACCTTCTACATCGCAATGATTTGAAGCTACATCATGTGGTTCGCGTGGATCTGGAGCTAACTCGTTTATTTCGTCTGCATTTGAAGCTATATCACTTATATCGCTACTATCCGATGTTAAATCATTTGTTTCGCATGGATTTGAATCTAAACTTTCTAAATCGCATTGATTTGATGCTAAACCATGTGTTTCGCTTGGAGAAGAAGCTAACACCTTTGTTTCGTCTGCATTTGAAGCTATATCACTTATATAGCAAGTATCTGATGCTAAATCATTGGTTTCGCATGGATTTGAAGCTAATCCGTCTACTTTGAATTGGTTTGAAGCTAAATAATGGGTTTTGCATGGCTTTGAAGCTAACTCGTTTGTTTACCCTGCATTTGAAGCTATATCACATTTATCGCAAGTATCTGATGCAAAATCGTGTGTTTCGCATGGATTTGAAGCTGAACCATCTACATCGCATTGATTTGAAGCTAAATCATGTGTTTCGCTTGGATTTGAAGCTACCTCGTTTTTTTCGTCTGCATTTGAAACTGTATCACTTATATCGCACGTATCTGAAGCTAAATCATTTGTGTCGCATGGATTTGAAGCTAATCCTTCCACATCGCATTGATTTGAAGATAAATCATGTGTTTCGCATGGATTTGAATCTAACTCGTTTGTTTCGTCTGCATGTGAAGCTATATCACTTATTTCGCAAGTATCTGAAGCTAAATCATTGGTTTCGCATGGATATGAAGCTAAACCTTCTACATCGCATAGATTTGAAGCTGATTCGTTTGTTTCGTCTGCATTTGAAGCCAAATCATTTGTTTCGCATGGATTTGAAGCTAAACCTTGTACATTGCATTCATTTGCAGCTAAATCATGTGTTTCGCATGGATTTGAAGCTAACTCGTTTGTTTCGCATGCAGTTGAAGCTATATCACCTATATCCCAAGTATTTGAAACTCATTCATTTCTTTCGCATAGATATGAAGCTAATCCTTCCACATCGCATTGCTTTGAAGCTAAATCATGTGTTTCGGATGGATTTGAAACTAAACCTTCTACATCGCATTGATTTGGTGCTAAATCACGTGTTTCGCTTGAATTTGGATCCAACTCGATTGTTTCGTCTGCATTTGAAGCTATGTCACTTATATCGCAAGTATGTGAAGCTAAATCATTTGTGTCGCATGCATTTGATGCTAAACCTTCTACATAGTATTGATTTGAAGCTTAATCATGTGTTTTGCATGGATTTGAAACTAACTCGTTAGTTTCCCTTGTATTTGAAACTATATCACTTATATCGCAAGTATCTGATGCTAAATCATTTGTTTCGCATGGATATGATGCTAAACCTTCTATATCGCATTGATTTGAAGCTAAATCATGTGTTTCGCTTGGATTTGAAGCTAAACCTTTTACATCGCATGGATTTGAATCTTAGCCGTGTACTTCGAATTAATTTGAAGCTAAATCGTGTGTGTCGCATTGATTTGAAGCTAAATCATGTGTTTCGCTTGGATATGAAGATAACTCGTTTGTTTCGTCTGCATGTGAATCTATATCATTTATATCGCAAGTATTTGAAGCCAAATCATTTGTTTCGCATGGATTTGAAGCTAAACCTTGTACATTGCATTCATTTGCAGCTAAATCATGTGTTTCGCATGGATTTGAAGCTAACTCGTTTGTTTCGCATGCAGTTGAAGCTATATCACCTATATCCCAAGTATTTGAAACTCATTCATTTGTTTCGCATAGATATGAAGCTAAACCTTCCACATCGCATTGCTTTGAAGCTAAATCATGTGTTTCGGATGGATTTGAAACTAAACCTTCTACATCGCATTGATTTGGTGCTAAATCACGTGTTTCGCTTGAATTTGGATCCAACTCGATTGTTTCGTCTGCATTTGAAGCTATGTCACATATATCGCAAGTATGTGAAGCTAAATCATTTGTGTCGCATGCATTTGATGCTAAACCTTCTACATAGTATTGATTTGAAGCTTAATCATGTGTTTTGCATGGATTTGGATCTAACTCGTTTGTTTCCCCTGCATTTGAAGCTATATCATTTAAGTCGCAAGTATCTGATGCTAAATAATTTGTTTCGCATGGATTTGAAGCTAAATCATGTGTTTCGCTTGGATATGAAGCTAACTCGTTTGTTTCGTCTGCATTTGAAGCTATATCACTTATATCGAAACTATCTGATGTTAAATCATTTGTTTCGCATGGATTTGAAGCTAAACCTTCTATATCGGATTGATTTGAAGCGAAATCATGTGTTTCGCGTGGATTTGAAGCTAAACCTTCTACATCGCATTGCCTTGAAGCTAAATCATGTGTTTCGCTTGGATTTGAAACTATCTCGTTTGTTTCGTCTGCATTTGAAGCTATATCACTTATATCGCATGTATCTGATGTTAAATCATTTGTTTCGCATGGATTTGAAGCTAAATCTTCTACATCGCATTGATTTGCAGCTAAATCATGTGTTTAGCATGGATTTGAAGCTAAACCTTCTACATCGCATTGCCTTGAAGCTAAATCATGTGTTTCGCTTGGATTTGAAACTATCTCGTTTGTTTCGCACGCATTTGAAGCTATATCATTTATATCGCAAGTATATGAAGCCAAATCATTTGTGTCACATGGATTTGAAGATAAACCTTCTGCCTCGAATTGATTTGTAGCTAAATCATGTGTTTCGCATCGATTTGAAGCTAACTCGTTTGTTTCGCATGCAGTTGAAGCTATTTCACCTATTTCCCAAGTGTTTGAATCTCATTCATTTGTTTCGCGTAGATATGAAGCTAAACCTACTACATCGCATTGCTTTGAAGCTAAATCATGTGTTTCGAATGGATTTGGAACTAAACCTTCTACAACGCAATGATTTGATGCTAAATCATGTGTTTCGCTTGGATTTGGATCTAACTCGATTGTTTCATCTGCATTTGAAGCTATATCACTTATATCGCAAGTATCTGAAGCTGAATCATTTTTGTCGCAGTATCTGAATCTAAATCATTTGTGTCGCTAAACCTTCTACATAGCATTGATTTGCAGCTAAATCATGTTTTTCGCATGGATTTGAAGCTAACTCGTTTGTTTCGTGTGCATTTGAAGCTTTATCACTTATATCGCAAGTATCAGAACCTAAAACGTTTGTTTCGCATGCATTTGAAGCTATACCTTCTACATCGCATTGATTTGCAGCTAAATCATTTGTGTCGCGTGGAATTGGAGCTAGCTCGTTTGATTCGTCTGCATTTGAAGCTATATCACTTATATCGCAAGTATCAGAACCTAAATCATTTGTTTCGCATGGAATTGGAGCTAACCCGTTTGTTTCTCCTGCATTTGAAGCTATATCACTTATATCGCATGTATCTGATTCTAAATCATTTGTGTCGCATGGATTTGAACTAAACCTTCTACATCGCATTGATTTGAAGCTTAGTCATGTGTTTCGCATGGATTTTAAGCTAACTCGTTTGTTTCTCCAGAATTTGAAGCTATATCACTTATATCGCATCTATCTGATGCTAAATCATTTGTGTCGCATGGATTTGATGCTAAGCCTTCTACTTCGCTTTGATTTGAAGCTAAATCATTTGTTTCGAATGGATTTGAAGCTAAAACTTTTACTTCGCACTCGTTTGATGCTAAATCATGTGTTTCGCATGGATTTGAAGCAAACTCGTTTGTTTCCTCTGCATGTGAAGCTATATCACTTATATCGCAAGTGACTGGAGCTAAATCATTTGTATCGCTTGGATTTGAAACTAAACCTTCTACATCGCATTGATTTGAAGCTAAACCTTCTATATCGCATTGATTTCAAGCTAAACCTTCTATATCGCATTGATTAGAAGCTAAACATTCTACATAGCATGGATTTGAAGCTAAACCTTCTACATCGCATTGATTTGAAGCTAAATCATGTGTTTCGCTTGGATATGAAGCTAACTCGTTTGTTTCTCCTGCATTTGAAGCTATATCACCTATATCCCAAGAGTTTGAAGCTCAATCATTTGCTTCGCATGGTTTTGAAGCTAAATCTTCTACATCGCCTTGATTTGCAGCTAAATCATGTGTTTCCCATGGATTTGAATCTAACTCGTTTGTTTCGTATGCATTTGAATCTATATCACTTATATCGCAAGTAATTGAATCTAAATCATTTGTGTCGCATGGGTTTGAAGCTAATCCTACTACATATCATTGATTTGAATCTTAATCATGTGTTTTGCATGGATTTGAAGCTAACTCGTTTGTTTCCCCTGCATTTGCAGCTATATCACTTATATCGCAAGTTCCTCTGCTAAATCATTTGTTTCGCATGGATATGAAGCTAAACCTTCTACATCGCATTGATTTGCAGCTAGGTCATGTGTTTCGCATGGATTTGAACCGAACTCGTTTGTATCGCCTGCATTTGAAGCTATATCAATTATATCGCAAGTATCTGATGCTAAATCATTTGTTTCGCATGGCTTTGAAGCTAAACCTTCTACATCGGATGGCTTTGAAGCTAAACCTTCTACATCGCATTGATTTGAAGCTTAATCACGTGTTTTGTATGGATTTGAAGCTAACTCGTTTATTTCGTCTGCATTTGAAGCTAATTCACTTATTTCGCATGTATCTGATGCTAAATCATTTGTATCGCATAGATTTGATGCTAATCCTTCTACTTCGAATTGATTTGAAGCTAAATCATGTGTCTCGCTTGGATATGAAGCTGTCACGTTTGTTTCGTCCGCATTTGAATCTATATCACTTATATCGCAAGTAATTGAATCTAAATCATTTGTGTCGCATGGGTTTGAAGCTAAGCCTTCTACTTCGCATTGATTTGAAGCTAAATCATATGTTTCGCTTGGATTTGAAGATGATACGTTTGTTTCGTCTGCATTTGAATCTATATCACTTATATCGCAAGTAATTGAATCTTAATCATGTGTTTTGCATGGATTTGAAGCTAACTTGTTTGATTCCCCTGCATTTGAAGCTATATCACTTGAATCGCAAGTTCCTCTGCTAAATCATTTGTTTCGCATGGATTTGAAGCTAAACCTTCTACATCGCATTGATTTGCAGCTAGATCATGTGTTTCGCATGGATTTGAAGCTAACTCGTTTGTTTCGCCTGCATTT